>NW_028270151.1:22594254-22744810 GCF_037043375.1 Chiloscyllium plagiosum | reverse complement strand
AGGTTAGGTAGATTGGTCGTGCTAAATTACCCCGTAGTGTCCAGGAATGTGCAGGTTAGACACATAGCCATGGGAAGTGCAGCGTTACAGGGATAAGATAGGAGCTGTGTGTCTGGACGGAATATTCTTTGGAGGGTCAGTGTGGACTCGATGGGCCGAATGGCTTGCTTCCACACTGTAGGTATTCTGTATTCTTTGAGATTGTGAGACGTTTTGAAAGGGTAAAAGTCGCAAGTTTGTTTCTGTTCATGGGAAAATCTCAATGATAAGATAATCACTCGTAAATCCAATGCAGAATTCAGGAACAACCTCTTTTCTCGATGAACGGTTATAATTTGGAACTCAGTGTAATGGCAGATTGTTGGGATGTTAATGGATTTGAGGGGAATTGGCTAGAGATATATATGAGTGAGAAAGGAACAGAAGAATGTGCTGGCAGTGCATTCACCTTACTTCTAACACTGTCTACTTTGCAATTATAGTTCCTATCCCAACCCCTTTTACTACATCCCAAAACCTCTCCCTTCCTTTCACCTCTTGTTTACCCAGCTTCCCTTAAATTAGTCAATGCTGTTCATCTCAACTTTATGGTCAAAGCCTCTGCAGTCTTAATAGTTTCTGGGAAAAGAAATCCCTCTCCAAATCTGATTCGTTACTGCAATCTTGCTGTGGCCTCTTGTTTCGATCTGTCATTTTAACCATCTCTCAACACTAAATGATCTTTAAAATCTCAATCAGGCTACTCATTTAAAACTGAAATGTGAAAGGCTTTCTTCTCCCATATGGTCATGAATGTCAGGAATTCTCTACCCCAGGGAGTTATGTGATGCTAGATCATTGAAAATATTTCAAGGTGACATAGGTAGATTATTGAAATATCAGGGAGTTGAGGGGTAGGAGGAGCTGGCATTAAAGAGGAGGGAAGGCACAGGACAGATCAGACATTATCTGGATGAATGGCAGAGCAGACTTGAGGGGCTGAATGGCTGACTCCTACTGCTGTTTATAATGTTCTTACGTTTCTACAGGTCTCCTTTACCTTTTCTAGCCTCTCAGATCTGGTATTATCCCAAGAAAGTCATTTGGCACCTAATGCAGTAGGCACTTCCATATTCTTTCTGTGACACAACAAAGCACAGACCCCTACACGTGGTCACATGGGGCTATAATGCGAGCTTAGCATCTTAATGAATGAGATGTTCTGCTGTTAGGTGCATCTTGAACAGGGTTAGATTTCCACCCCCATAAAGTTGCACCCAAACCCAGCTTGATATTCAGGCTTCAGGATCATTGAATTATGAGGGATTGCTGGGGCCAGCAGGGGGCAGTGCGGAGGGACAAGGCCAAAAATAAAGGCCAAGCTGGGATTGGCTGTGGTGGGCCTCATTTATTGCACGTTCCAACAATTACAGTCACAAAATCTTTAACACCAACGTGCTCAAACAAAACCAATCAGAAGTGAAATGGAAGTTCAGACACATTGAAGAGTTTATTCATTTCAGCAGATGTCACGTGCTGGGAGAGCCAGAGCTGCTAGGTTCAAACAGATTTCCATACAAGAAAAATCAACTTTTTCTTGTAACATGGGCACACAATTTTGGTCCTCTTTGATCTTCATACAGAAACGTAAACTTTTCAAACTGATTCAAGAATGCTACACTCTTGCTATTGAAAGGGGGAATGAGGAGTGTTTGAGCCGGGATTTGCACGTGATGACAAAATATTTGACTTGTTCCAGCGTTCCAATTGATCAGCCTGGACTGAGCAGCATCGGAAAGAAAGAGGGAGAGAGAGAGAGAGAGAAAGAAAGAACACAAGACAAATGGTTTACTTGGAGCCATCTGACCACTTGAGGCAGGGCCGGGAACCAGGCCAGTGTGTCAAGTTGACCAGAGTAAGACTGGGTGGTAAGAAAAGTTTAAAGGTAGGTGGTGTGCATCTGTTTGAAAATCTGGGCCCAGGCCAAAGTTCAGTCTCAGTGCTAACAGAAAACAATAGTTGTGTTTCTATAATATCCCAGGAGAAAGTGAGGACTGCAGATGCTGGAGATCAGAGTCGAGAGTGTGGTGCTGGAAAAACACAGCAGGTCAGGCAGCATCCGAGGAGCAGGAGTGTCGATGTTTCAGGCATAAGCCCTTCATCAGGAATGAGGCTTGTGGGCCATGAGGGCTGAGAGATAAATGGGAGAGGCAAGGGGGAGTTGGGGGGGAGGTAGCTGGGAATGTGATAGGTAGATGAGGCAAATGAGAGAACCCCCTGACGCCTGGAGGAAGAACGCCTCATCTTCTACCTTGGGGCCCTCCAACCACACAGCATCAATGTGGATTTCACAGGTTTCCTTATTTGTCCTCCCCCCCACCTTATCCAAGTCCCAAGCCTCCAACTCAGCACGGCCCTCTTGAACTGTCCTACCTGTCCATCTTCCTTCCCATCTATCCCCTCCACCCTTCTGTCTGACCTATCACTTTCACCCGCAACCTTCATCTAGTTATCACATTCCCAGCTACCTTCCCCCTCCCAGCCACAAACCCCCCTCCCCCTCCCATTTATCTCTCAGCCCCTCTAGGCCATCCCACATTCCTGATGAAGGGCTTATGCCCAAAACATCAATTTTCCTGCTCCTTGGATGCTGCCTGACCTGTTGTGCTTTTCCAGCACCACACTCTCATTTCTATAATATCCTTCAACTTGTATTTATATAGTGCCTTTAATGCATCACAGAAGCATGATCAAATAAAATTTATTGAAGCCCCGAGGGAAATACTGAAAGAGATAAGTTTTAAGCTGAGACTTAAAGGAGGTAGAGTTAGAGGGGGGTTTAGAGATGGAATTCCAGAGCTTGAACTAGAACTTTCAAGATTACCCCATGCTTTCTTCAGTGAGTCTCAGTGGTAGCACATTCAGCTCAGAGCCGAAAGGCTCTGGTGACCAAGTGCCTGTCCAGAGGTGAGAGAACCAAATCACAGCATATGCTCCCAGTGCCAAACTGCAGCATTCCCAATGGGATCAAGGCTGATTTGCTTCCATTCCGATTTGTCGGGATCTGTGATGGTGATAAGTCCAATGTGTGATCAGCAGACCATGCCACCTGGTGTCAGATTTGGAGGGATGCATGGGGTGTGTGGGGGTGGAGGGCGCTGATTGTTCAGAGGTTTGTGTGAGACCATGGTTTCATCTCTGCACGGTCCCAGTCAGGTCTTTGATTGTGCCCAGTGCAATCTCTTCTACATTTTGGTCAGTCAACATCGAGGGTGGCTCAGTGGTTAGCACTGCTGCCTCACAGCGTCAGGGACCTGGGTTTGATTCCAGCCTCAAGCGGCTGTCGGTATGGGGCTTGCATGTTCGCCCCATGTCTGTGCAGGTTTCCTCCAGGTGCTCTGGTTTCTTCCCACAGTCCAAAGATGTGCAGGTTGGGTGGATTGGCCATGCTAAATTGCCCATAGTGTCCAAGGATATACAGGCTAGGTAGATTCACCAAGGACAATGCAGGATTACAGGGATAAGATCGGGGGTGGGTCTGGATGAATGCTCTCCTTTGGACGGTTGGTGTGGACCTGATAGGCTGAATGGCCTGCTTCACACTGCGGGGATATTATGATTCTACAAGCTAGGGTCTCCTGCCTGACCTCTGAGCTAGGACCAGGAGAGTCAGTCTGTGAGTCTGCTCCACTGTTTAATTAAGATTACAGCTGACCTAAATTTCAGCTGGGACTATTGATCTCTTCAGGGGTATTTTGAGGGCATCCCTAATGCTCCAATTGCCCTCCTAGAAATCTCCTGCTGCAGTCAAAGTTCCAACTTGAACATTTGCTTCAAGAATCTGGTGTTATGCATTTAATTGACATGTCCCAAACAGCAAAATTGGAGGATCTTGCCAAACCACCACCGAAGATGCTTCTCCAGTACTTTGAGATTGTAAAATGTCCCAATTCTCCAGGCATGGAGGAGCGCAGGGAGAAAACATGCAATGCTGAACCCTGCCCAGCTTATGGAAAGGCAGCTGACTCCTAAGATCTTGCTGTGCGCTTCAGAGTGTTTGAAACGACACTGCCACAGAAGCAATTTGTGTCCCGTTTTCCAAAGCACAAGAAAGAGCTGTAAGAATTTTCAGTGAGAGTCAATGTGTAAACCATCATGCAATAAGAACCGGATAGAGGGGAGCCAATAGAGGAAAGGAACAAAAACAGGAATTGCTGGAAAAGCTCAGCAGGTCTGGCAGCATCTGTGGAGAGAAAGCAGAATTAATGCTTCATGCCAAATGAACCTTCTTCAGAACTGGAGAAAAGGAAAGGACTGGCTATTGATGCTAACTTCTTTTACATTTTAAAACTGAGATTAATGCATTTTTATCACAAAGTATTATAAGGATATGGAGCAAAAGTGGGCAAGTGGATTTAGCTCACAGATCAGACATGATGCTATTGGATGGTAGATTGGGTTCAAGGGGTAAAGTAGCCTCCACTTTTTCTTATGTTCCTATAAAGTATAGCAGCCAATTTCACCACAGCTAACGTCCACAAAACTTGAATGAAATAAATGAGTGGAAAACCAGTGTTAATGAGCTTGGTTATAAGAAAAATTATTGGTCATCAACAGGGGCAATCTCCCAAGCTCTTCTTTAGATAAAGCTGGATTTTTAAATGTACACCTGAAAAAGGTGGACAGAGCAGAGCCTCTGTTTAAGCAGCTCATTCACCAGACGTTACCTCCAACAGAGTGACAGCCTATCAGTACCATACTCAAATGGTAAGTCTATATGCTGCACCGAAGGAATCTTGGGTTTTTGAAGCTACACTAGTGGAGGGTAGCTGGAAGAAAGGGATTAAAATGGGCTGAAGTGTCTAAAATAGTTTCCAGTTTGCATAATAGCATGATGGTAAACGTAGGGCATTTGAATTAGGAGTAACAGCAGACCATTCACCCCTTTGAGATTGCTCCACCACCATTCCATTAGATCATGGTCAATGCATTACAGCATTATGCTCTATCAATGACCTTCCCTCCATCAAAAGGTCAGGTGGGGATGTTCGTTGATGATTGCACAATATTCAGCACCATTCATGACTCTCCAGACACTGAAGCAGTCCATGTTAAAATGTAACAAGATCTGGACAATATTTAGGCTTTGGGCTGACAAGTTGAAAGTAACTTTGGTGCCGCATAAATGCCAGGCTTTGACCATCTCCAGTAAGAGACAATCTAACCACCAGCCCTAGACAGTCAGTGGTGTTACCATCACTGAATGCCCCATTACCAACATCCTTGGTGTTACCATCGAAGCTCTATTGAACTCACCACATAAATATGTGGCTCCAAGAGCAGGTCAGAGGTGGGGAATACTGTGGCGTGGGACTCACCTCCTAACCCAGCAAAACCTGTCCACAAGACGCAAGTCAGGAGAATGATGGAATACTCCCCACTTGCCTGGATGGATGCAACTCCAACAACACTCATCAAGCTTGACACCATCTAGGATAAAGCAGCCCACTTGATTAGCACCACGTCCACAAGCATCCACTCCCTCCACCATTGAAGCTCAGTAACAGCAGTGTGCGCTATTTACAAGATGCGCTGCAGACAGTCATCAACGATCCTTAGAAACCACCCTCCAAATCCACAACTACTTCCTGTCGCAAGACAAGGATGGCAGATACATGGGAACACCACCACCTGCACAGTTCCCCTCCAATCACTCCCCATCCTGACTTGGAAATATGTCTCCGTTGATTCATTATTGCTGCGTCAAAACCCGGGAATTTCATGCCCAAGGGATTGTGGGTCTAGCTACAGTACAGCGACACAATACTTTAAGATGAGGGCTCACCATCACCTTCTCAAGGGCAGCTAGGGATGGGCAATCAATGCTGGCTAGCCAGTGATACTCACACACCACAAATAAATACAGAAGATAAAACGAACAAAGTTCAGCTTTCATTAAGCATCATGAGCCTGGCACGGTTTCACCTGGAGTCAGACACGCTTCTGTTACACCACACGCCCCCTTTTTTCCTGATGAAAAGCTCATGCTCGAAACGTCAATTTTCCTGCTCCTTGGATGCTGCGCGACTGGCTCTGCTTTTCCAGCACCCTTCGACAAAAAATCCTGCCTACCACTGATGATCTTCACCTTCTTGTTTAGAAGAATCTATCTACTGCATTAAAATATTCAAAGACTCTGCTTCCAGCAACTCTTAAGGAAGAAAGTTACAAAGACTCACAAGAAGGAAAAGATCACCTCGTCTGTTTTAAATAGGTGCCTTCCCATTTTCAAACAGCGACGCCTCATTCTAAGTTCTCCCACGAGTGGCAGCATCCTCTATTTACCAAGATTGTATTTTTCAATCAAGGCACCCCTTGCTCATCGAAAGCATAAAGGCGGGCAGCACAGTGGCTCAGTGGTTAGCACTGCTGCCTCACAGCATCAGGGTCCCAGGTTTGATTCCACCCTCTGGTGTGGAGTTTGCACATTCTCCCCGTGTCTGCGTGGGCTTTCTCCGGGTGCTCCAGTTTCGTCCAAAGATGTGCAAGTCAGGTGAATTGACCATGCTAAATTGCCCATAGTGCTAGGTGCATTAGTCAGAGGGAAATGGGTCTGGGTGGGTTAATCTTCAGAGGGTCAGTGTGGACTGGTTGGGCCAAAGGACCTGTTGCCACACTATAGGGAATCTAACTTAAATCTTTCCTCACAAGATGGCCCATCACTGTTCAGGTACTGGTCTGGTAAACTTTCTCTGATGAATGGTAACATGTATCGGTGCCGAAAGCAGAGAGGTTTATAGAATGCTGCTGCAGAAACAATCAAGACCAATAAATTCTGTCATGCCTATAACATATTAAAACACGTTTGTGTATCAAAATGTGTATCTCCCAAGATACTTTAGAGCAGTGTAAGTTGGATACAAATGTGACATTGGATCATATAAGGAGACAGTAGGGCCTGTGTCCACATGCTTGGATACTGAGATAAGATTTATAAAGATGTGAACAATAACAGGCAGACAAACACCGATCCATCCAGTCAGTTCCATGTGGTACCTATGACCATGTGATTCCTTCTTGGGATGATGATAAAAGAGATTTTAAAAATCTAGGCAAATCTGGCATACAGAAATCTGGGAAATCGTTTGCTAAACATCCGAGGTGATCAAAACAGGTAGGAGGTCACTTTGCCCCAGAACCCTGCAGTCCCTACCCTTTAGGGAGACATGATGCACATTCCCAAGTCCAATCCTCACTGCAAGAAATTCTGGGAATCCATGTCCTATGTAACAGACTGTTCCAGAGGATTCATCATTCCTCAGGAAAAGAACCACCTCCTGAATTTGAACTATCATCTGATCTCACAACTGAAAACCATGCTACTCCAGAACAGATTCAAGCCTGGGAAGTTTTAAATTAAACATTTGGATACTGAAAATTAAATATTGCTGCAAGTAATATATTGTTGGAAGCTTTTAGCCTTGGATTCATCTGGACAATTCACAAGAAGCACCAAGCTAAAACCAAATATCAGAACTATGGATGCTAGAAGTCAGAAACAAAACCAGAAATTGCTGGTGAATCTCAGCGGTTCTGTGAGCATCCATGGAGAGAAATCAGAGCTAACGTTTCAAGACCGGTGACCTTTCCTCAGTACTCATTGTCAGTCCTGATGAAGAGTCACTGAAATCGAGACATTGACCCTTTTTTCCTCCCACAGATGCTGCCAGATCTGCTGAGGCTTGCCTGCGATTTCTGGTTTTAATCTAGATATTTGCTTAGCGAGTTTTGAGAAGATTTGTAGCTCAGATTGAGATTCTGGATGTAGGTTTGCTTGCTGAGCTGGAAGGTTTATTTTCAGATGTTTCGTCACCATACTAGGTAGCATCTTCAGTGAGATTCTGAGTGCTTCAAATTTGCTTAGCTCCAGCTGGTGATGTGGGACTTTGACAGCTGCAAATGGACTGCTGTCATGTTTGTACGAATTGATTTCCAATTGCTTCTTGCTTTTCAGTGTGTTCATGAATTAAGTCCTTTCTTGTTGGAATGCAGGTGAACAAGATGTAAAGTTCATTGCAAAATGTAAAAATACCTTCAGATCAGACACTTCTGGATCAGCGCGTTTACATTTATTTAATATTAATCCCAACATTCAGCAATTAATACCAACATTCAGCATTTTAAAGCAAATCTTTTTTTTTGGAGGGAGAGTATGTTGAAATAAGGAGAAGTGAATAAAAGGCGTGCATAAATTTTAACAGAGACACAGTGTGTGCTTGGCTGTGATTTAATGGAGCTGAACAGAGGGGGTCGGAGGGCAGGACTGCACACGTGCGAAGTCAGTGAATTAGAACGAATACAATGGCTGGGCAGTTCCTGAGCATGTCAAAAATGCTGCTGACCGAAGGGGAGGTGGTGACGGTGAGCTCCTCTGGGTCTTACTGCCCTCTGTTTCACTGACTGGAGCAAAGTGTGCAGTGGTGTCTGCACCAGAGTCAGCACTAATCTGATATATTAAAGGGTTGGGCTGAGGTACACAGGGCATAATTTCAACAGACGGAAGTTAGGAATGGAGGAAATAACAAGAACATTGAAACATACAAAACAGGAGCAGACGTGGACCTTTCAGCTCCTCAAGCTGACTCGGCCATTGAATAAGATCATGGCTGATCTGTTTGTATTTTGCATTCCACATTCCTAACTACCCAATAACTCTTCATTCGCAGGTCTAACTAGAGTCTATCTAGTTCTGTCTTTTAAAAAAATTCAATGATCCTGCCTCCACCCTCTCTGAGGACGGAAATGTCGACACTACCAGTAGGAGTAGTCTATTTGGCCCTTTGAGCCTCATATGCTATTCAAATAGATCGTGGCTGATCCTGTAGCTTTGTGACCTGTTTTCTTTCCACACTACTGACCTCTTTAATATCTATCTCTTTATTTAATCATTTGGCCTCCACAGCATTTTTATTTTGGTAGAGAATTCCAAAGGTTCACTACCCTTTGCGTGAAGAAACTTTTCCTCATCTCAATCCAAAATAGTCTACCCCATATTCTGAGACACTGGCTCCTGGTTCTAGACTTCCCAACCAGGGAAAACATCCTCCTTGTATTTAATCTGTCCAGCTCAGTTCGTGTTTTATGTATTTCAATGAGATCCTCTCCCATCCCTCTCGTGAATTCAGGCCCAGTTGAAACAATTTCTCCCCATAGCACAATCATGTGAACCTCTATTGCACTCCCTCAATGGCAGATAGGTCCTTTCTTTGGTAGGAGGAGACCAAAGCTGCATGTAGGACTGCAGGTGTAACCTCACCAAGGCTCCTTGTAACTGCAGGAAGACATCCTAACTTCAGAAATCAAATCCTCTTCCAACGAAAGCCAGTGTACCATTTGGTACGTACTATATACCACATACACACTCCTAGTACTTCACCATTTAAATAAAACTTTTCTGTATTTCACACTGAAGTGTACAATTTCATAATTAGCCATATTATACAGTATCTGTAATGCCTCTGCCCACTCACTCAGCTTGCCTAAATGACCTTGACATCTCCTTGCATCTTCCTCACAACTTATAATCCTGAGTAGTTTTGTTTCATCAGCCAACTTGGAAATGTTGTGTTGGGTTCCCTCTCAGGATACAGGACAGTAACATGCTGTCAGGAGGACACATACAGGCTACTGAGAAGTGTGAAGCAATTCATTCTGACAGAAAGCATATGAAGAGGTAGCATGCAATTTAGAGGCTATGTCGGATCAGAGTAGAATGGGGCTGGTTCCCCTCAAATCACTCTCACCACTGTTTTCCCTTTAATCTGTAATTATTTCCCTCTCAAGTTCCCCGAGCACTGCAGCAGTTTCATAGAATTATAGAATCCTGACAGTATGGAAACACGCCCTTTGGCCCAACAAGTCCACATCAATCCTCCGAAGAGTAACCCACCCAGAACCATTACCCTACCCTATTACTCTACATTTACTCTTGACTAATGCACCCAACCTATACATCCCTGGGCAATTTAGCATGGCCAGTTCACCTAACCTGCACATCTCTGGACTGTGCGAGGAAACCAGAGCGCCTGGAGGAAACCGACACAGACGCGCGGGGAGAACGTGCAAACTTCATACAGACAGTCGGACAAGGCTGGAATCGAACCATTGTTAAACTCTGAGCCACTGTGCTGCCTTTAGGCAGGCAGATCACAAAAGATCTTCAATGGGAATATTTTTTAATTCACTCATGGGATGCGGATTTCACTGGGTGGGCCAGCATTCATTGCCCAACCCTTGTCAGTCCTGAGAAGTCGGTGGTGAGCTGTCTTCATGAGCTACTGCAGTCCTTATGCTGTAGGTTGCCCCCACAATGCCCTTTGATTAGATTAGATTAGATTAGAGTGTGGAAACAGGCCCTTCGGCCCAACAAGTTCACACCGACCCGCCGAAGCGAAACCCACCCATACCCCTACATTTACCCCTTACCTAACACTACGGGCAATTTAGTATGGCCAATTCACCTGACCCTGCACATCTTTTGGACTGTGGGAGGAAACCGGAGCACCCGGAGGAAACCCACGCAGACACAGGGAGAACGTGCAAACTCCACACAGTCAGTCGCCTGAGGCGGGAATTGAACCCGGGTCTCTGGCGCTGTGAGGCAGCAGTGCTAACCACTGTGCCACCGTGCCGCCCTTTGGGAGCAAACTCCAGGATTTTGATACAATGACACAGAAAGAACAGTGACATATTTCCAACTCAGGATAGTGATTGGATTGGAGGGGAACTTGCAGCTGGTGGAGTTCCCATTTTCCTGTGCCAGTGTCCCTATCTCTGGGCAAGCAGATTTTGGATCCCCACTGGTCCCAAGTTCATAACATTCCTGAACAGGTGCATTAAAAAATAAATAATCATTAGCACTTTTGTGCTTGATGCCTTCAAGATAAGCAGAGTTGAAGTTTGAGCTTCCGCGTGTAACTGAAATTCGATTCAATGCTTTAAAATATTTGCAGGAGTGTGCCTGAGTTTTGAAGTGACCACACCCAGCCTTAACTAATCATACACAGTGAGCAACCAACACTTAACGGGCACACAATGTGCAGAGCCTAGCCATCCTTGGCACTTCACCATGGTTTCAGGTCCAAATGTGAAGAGAGCTGTTCCTACACCATAAATAAGGTTATGGCACATTAGAGGTGATTGCTCTTGTTGGTGGAGGTTGTACAGATGCCACCAGTACTTACAGGAGACAAAAGAGAGAAGGCATTATGAAAAAGGGATAGACATTTGGCCATGTTAAGCATGCATATTGGGAGTAAGATATTGAGATAGAGAACAGAGAAGATGGTAAAAGAGGGAGAGGTGTGGTATTGTTGATCAGGGACAATATTACAGTTGTAGAAAGGATATTTGGGGACTCGTTAACTGAAGTAGTATGGGCTGAGGTTAGAAACAGGAAAGGAAAAGTCACCATGCTGGGAGTTTTCTATAGGCCTCCGAATAGTCCCAGAGATGAAGAGGAAAGGATAGCAAAGATAATTCTCGATAGGAGTGAGAGAAGCATGGTAGTTGTCATGGGGGACTTCAACTATCCAAATATTGACTGGGATCAATACAGTACGAGTACTATAGATGGGTCAGGTTTTGTCCAGTGTGTGCAGGAGGGCTTCCTGACATAGTATGTAGACAGGAGAAAGTGAGGGCTGCAGATGCTGGAGATCAGAGCTGAAAATGTGTTGCTGGAAAAGCGCAGCAGGTCAGGCAGCATCCAAGGAACAGGAGAATCGTCGTTTTGGGCATAAGCCTGAAGAAACGTCGATTCTTCTGCTCCTTGGATGCTGTCTGACCTGCTGCGCTTTTCCAGCAACACATTTTCAGTACAGTATGTAGACAGGCCTACAAGGGGCGAAGCCACTTTAGATTTAGTACTGGGTAACAAGCCTGGCCAGGTATTAGATTTGGAAGTAGGTGAGCACTTTGGAGACAGCGATCACAATTCTGTCAGGTTTAATTTAGTGATGGAAAGGGATACTCCACCGAGCAAGAGTTACAGCTGGGGGAAGGGAAATTACGATGCAATTAGGAAAGATTTAGGAAGCGTAGAATGGGGAAGGAAACTGCAGGGGATGAGCACATTAAAAATGTGGAGCTTATTCAAGGAAAAGCTCCTGTGTGTCCTAGATAAGTATGTACCTGTTAGGCAGAGTGGAAGATATAGAAAGCGTGAGAAAGTGAAATCCCTGGTCAAGAAGAAGGCGGCTTATGTTAGGACAAAATGTGAAACTCAGTTAGGACGCTTGAGGGTTACAAGGAAGTCAGGAAAGACCTAAAAAGAGAGCTCAGAAGAGCCAGGAGGAGACATGAGAAGTTGTTGGCGGATAGGATCAGGTTAACCCTAGGTATGTCAGGAATAAAAGAATGATGAGAGTAAAATAAGGGCCAATCAAGGATAATAGTGGGAAGCTGTGTGTGGAGTCAGAGGAGATAGGGGAAGCACTAAATAAATATTTTTCGACAGTGTTCACTATAAAAAATGAAAAAGTTGGCGAGGAAGATACGGAGATACTTGCATCTAGACTAGAAGAGATTGAGGTTCACAAGGAAGAGGTATTAGAAATACTGCAGAGTGTGAAAATAGGCAAGTCCCCTGGGCCGGATGGGATCTATCCTGGGATCCTCTGGGAAGCAAGGGAAGAGATTGCCAAGCCTTTGGCATTCATCTTCAAATCATCATTGTCTACAGGAATAGTGCCTGAGGACTGGAGGATAGCAAATGTGGTTCCCTTGTTCAAAAAGGGTAGTAGAGACAACCCTGGTAATTACAGACCAGTGAGTCTCACTTCAGTTGTTGGTAAGGTGTTGGAAAAGGTTATAAGAGATAGGATTTATAACCATCTGGAAACGAATAATCTGATCAGGGACAGTCAGCACGGTTTTGTGAAGGTAGGTTGTGCCTAACGAATCTTATTGAGTTTTTTGACAAAGTGACCAAACAGGTAGGTGAGAGTAAACCGGTTGATGTGGTGTATATGGATTTCAGCAAGGCATTCGATAAGGTTCCCCACAGTAGGCTATTATACAAAATGTGGAGGAATGGGATTGTGGGAGACATAGCAGTTTGGATCAGTAATTGGCTTGCTGAAAGAAAACAGAGGGTTGTAGTTGATGGAACATGTTCATCTTGGTGTCCAGTTACTAGCGGCGTACCGCAAAGGTCAGTGTTGGGTCCACTGCTGTTCGTCATTTTTATAAATGACCTGGATGAGGGCTTTAGAAGGGTGGGTTAGTAAATTTGCGGATGACACTAAGGTCGGTGGAGTTGTGGATAGTGACGAAAGATGTAGTAGGTTGCAGAGAGACATAGATGGGATGCAGAGCTGGGCTGAGAGGTGGCAAATGGAGTTTAATGTGGACAAGTGTGAGGTGATACACTTTGGCCGGAGTAATCAGAATGAAAAGTACTGGGCTAATGGTAGGATTCTTGGGAGTGCAGATGAGCAGAGAGATCTCGGTGTCCATGTACACAGATCCCTGAAAGTTGCCACCCAGATTGACAGGGTTGTTAAGAAGGCATACAGTGTTTTGGCCTTTATTAATAGAGGGATTGAGTTCTGGAACCATGAGGTTATGCTGCAGCTGTACAAACTCTGGTACGGCCGCACTTGGAGTATTGTATACAGTTCTGGTCACCGCATTATAAGAAGGATGTGCAAGCTTTGGAAAGGGTGCAGAGGAGATTTACTAGGATGTTGCCTGGTATGGAAGGAATGTCTTACGAGGAAAGGCTGAGGGCCTTAAGGCTGTTCTCGTTAGAGGGAAGAAGGTTGAGAGGTGACTTAATACAGACATACAAGATAATCAGAGGGTTAGATAGGGTGGACAGGGAGAGCCATTTTCCAAGTATGGGGACGGCAAACACAAAGGGACACAACTTTAAAATGAGGGTAGATAGCTATAAGACAGATGTGAGAGGTAGTTTCTTTAATCAGAGAGTAGTAAGGGTATGGAATGCTTTGCCTGCAACGGTAGTAGATTCGCCAAGTTTAAATGCATTTAAGTCGTCATTGGACAGGCATATGGACGTACATGGAATAGCGTAGGTGGGATGGGATTCAGATTAGTATGACAGATTGGCACAACATCGAGGGCCGAAGGGCCTGTACTGCGTTGTAATGTTCTATGTTAAGAATCAGCCATGTAAGAGTAACAAAAAGATGGGGTACTGGGCTAATGGTCGGAATCTTGGTAGTGTGGATGAGCAGAGGGATCTTGGTGTCCATGTACACAGATCTTTGAAAATTGCCACCCAGGTAAATAGTGCGGTGAAGAAGGCATATGGCGTACTGGCTTTTATTGGTAGAGGAATTGAGTTCTGGAGCCCTGAGGTCATGTTGCAGTTGTATAAGACTCTGGTGCGGCCGCATCTGGAGTATTGTGTGCAGTTTTGGTCGCCATAATATAGGAAGGATGTGGAGGCACTGGAACGGGTGCAGAGGAGGTTTACCAGGATGTTGCCTGGTATGGTAGGAAGATCGTATGAGGAAAGGCTGAGGCACTTGGGGCTGTTTTCATTAGAGAAAAGAAGGTTTAGGGGTGACTTGATAGAGGTGTACAAGATGATTAGGGGTTTAGATAGGGTTGACCATGAGAACCTTTTTCCACGTATGGAGTCAGCTATTACGAGGGGGCATAGCTTTAAATTAAGGGGTGGTAGGTATAGGACAGATGTTAGGGGTAGATTCTTTGTTCAGCGAGTCGTGAGTTCATGGAATGCCCTGCCAGTAGCAGTGGTGGACTCTCCCTCTTTATGGAGAAAGTGAGGTCTGCAGATGCTGGAGATCAGAGCTGAAAATGTGTTGCTGGAAAAGCGCAGCAGGTCAGGCAGCATCCAGGGAACAGGAGAATGGACGTTTCGGGCATAAGCCCTTCTTCAGGTCATTCCTGAAGAAGGGCTTATGCCCGAAACATTGATTCTCCTGTTCCCTGGATGCTGCCTGACCTGCTGCGCTTTTCCAGCAACACATTTTCAGCTCTCCCTCTTTATGGGCATTTAAACGGGCATTAGATAGGCATATGGAGGATAGCGGGCTAGTGTAGATTAGGTGGGCTTGGATCGGCGCAACATCGAGGGCCAAAGGGCCTGTACTGCGCTGTATTTTTCTATGTTCTATGTTCTATGATCATGGAACAGTACATTAATGACAATGATTCCAACATGGAGGTTTCTGCATTACCACGAGAATGGTTGCTGTCCTCTCCAGCTAGAGCAAGGACCCTCTCAACATAGGGGATGCAGAGATGAATGCTGGGTACCCCATCACCCATCTTGGCACATTCTATCCTATTGTGAGCCATTTACTTCTGAAATGAGATAAAGGGAGGGATTGAGTGAGACAAAAGTGGCTGGCACAGCTGTTAGTGCTGCTGCAGGTGAGGGAAAGATAGTGAGGTGTCTTAAGCAAGTTAGGAGGCAGCACTGAGGCCATGAAGTGCTAGTGGTGTGGGGTAATTGTGTGGGTGAGAGTGCATGAGGGAAGTTTTGCAGTCAGTAGTGAGAGCAATAGGACATGGGTCTTGGTGCAAGGTGGGACCAGTACAGATAGTTCTTTTATAACACAATGGTTGCTTTCTTGTGCAACCCCATGTTATAGAAAATTTGAGCCTTGCAAACAACCCTTAAAATGTTGGCGATGTAATCAGATTACAGCCGGTTTTAAAAGTTCGCACTTTTGAAACAGTGTCCCCAATTTGTCAGTTGTGTTACAGTGAATTTGCTTAAACAAAATGCGTGTTATAGCAGAATGTCCTGTACCAGAAAGACAGTGAGTGTGACATAGCTGAGAGCTGAATATTTACCATCAAGCCATCTTCTTCTCTATGTCTAAGCAATACTGAGCAAGAACTCACAGATCCTGCAGAGGATTAACTGGCAGGGTTTCCTCCTGCACCCTCCACCACCTGCAACATTGATACCTCTATGGATCTTTGAGATAGATTAGAGTCAAGAGCAGAAAGTGAGGTCTGCAGATGCTGGAGATCAAAGTTGAAACTTTATTGCTGGAACAGCACAGCAGGTCAGGCAGCATCCAGGGAACAGGAGATTCGACGTTTCGGGCACAGAGTCAAGAGCACATCACTGCCAGAGCTCCTGTGTTGATCAAGAGGCCATCTCCATCCCATGTCAATGCTGGATGGAGGACTGCTAGTGACCTGGAGTCTGCACAGCCTTAAGTAACCCCATGGAGTCAGCAATTAACCATTTCATAGAAATGTGCAAACAAGTATAGGGGCAGCAGGTATGTTTGTCCAATGAACTGGGCAAGCTGGGTCAAAGGCCTGCACCAATGCTACCTGTGATGTCCAATCACCTGACTGCGTGGGCTGGTCAGCAGCTGGCATGGAGAGCCAGGCCCTTTAATCCCAATGTCTGTTGAATAGATGCACAGACTGCAGGGATCGGTTCTGGGAACTCTGCTCTTTGTGATTTTTATAAATGACTTGGATGAGGAAGTGGAAGGGTGGGTTAGTAAGTTTGACACAAAGGTTGGTGGAGTTGTGGAGAATGTGGAGGGCTGTTGTAGGTTGCAATGAGACATTGACAGGATTCAGAACTGGGCTGATAAGTGGCACTTGGAGTTCAACCTGGAAAAGTGTGAAGTGATTTATTTTGGAAGGTCAAATTTGAATGCAGATTGCAGGGTTAAAGGCAGGATTCTTGGCAGTGTGGAGGAACAGAGGGATCTTGAGGTCTATGTCCGTAGATCCCTCAAAGTTGCCACCCAAGTTGATAGGGTTGTTAAGAAGGCGTATGGTTTGTTGGCTTTCATTAACAGGGTTAAAAATCACACAACACCAGGTTATAGTCCAACAGGTTTAATTGGAAGCACACTAGCTTTCGGAGCGATGCTCCTTCATCAGGTGATTGTGGAGGAGCGTCGCTCCGAAAGCTAGTGTGCATCCAATTAAACCTGTTGGACTATAACCTGGTGTTGTGTGATTTTTAACTTTGTACACCCCAGTCCAACACCGGCATCTCCAAATCATTCATTAACAGGGGAATTGTGTTTAAGAGCCGCAAGGTTATGTTGCAGCTCTACAGAGACCTGGTTAGACCACACTTGGAATATTGTATTCAGCTCTGGTAGCCTCATTATAGGAAAGATGTGGAAGCTTTAGAGAGGGTGCAGAGGAGATTTACCAGGATGCTGCCTGGACTGGAGGGCAAGAAAGGTTGAGGAAGCTAGGGCTTTTCTCATTGGAGCAAAGAAAGATGAGACATAACTGGATAGAAGTGTACAAGATGTGGAGAGGCAGAGATAGAGTGGATAGCCTGAGACCTTTTCCCAGGATGTAAATGGCTATCATGAGGGGGCATCATTTTAAGGTAATTGGAGGAACATTTAGGGAAGATGTCAGAGGTAGGTCCTTTACCGAGAGAGTGGTGGGTGCATGGGATGCACTGCCAGCAGTGGTGGTAGAGTCAGATACATTAGGGATATTTAAGCAACTCTTAGATAGGTACATGGAAGTTAGTACAATGAAGGGTATGTAGGTTCGTCTGATCGTAATGCAGGATAAAAGGCCGGTACAACACCAAGGGCCGAAGATCCTGTACTGCGCTGTACTGTTCTATGTTCTATGTTTTATATTCCAGTTCTCTGGCCATCTTATCAAACTACCTTTTAAAGGTTCCAACATTTCCCACCTCAGATAGTACATTCCAGAGTCCTGCTACCCTCTAGGTGAAAACACATTTTCCCCAAATCCTCTCTCAACCTCCTGCCTTTTACCTTAAAATTATGGCTTTTTGATATTGACCCTTTCTATTGACTCTGTCTTCATAATCTTATATCCCTCAGTCAGGTATCCCCATAGCCGTCTTTGCTCTAATATTCCATCCCAAGCAACATTCTAGTGAATCTACTCTGTATCTCCTCAACCACAATCACATCCCTCATACAGCAAGGAGACCAGAGGTACACACAATACTTCAACTGTGGCCTAACTAAAGTCTGGCACAGCTCCAACATGATGGAAGCTCTGTGCTCTTATAATCAATGCCATGACTGAGAGAGGTAAGCATCCCATATGCCTTCTTAACCACCCCATTAACCCATCCTGCCACCTTCAGGGTTATGTGGGCAAGAACTAAGATCCTTCTGTCCCTCTGAGCTTCCCCAGGTCCTGCCATTCATTGATACTCCCTCGTCTTGTAAAAAAAGCAAAAAAAAAGCAAAACTCTGCAGATGCTGCATGTGTCTACACAAAATCGTAAGATAAAGTGAAGAACTGTAAGCCTTTCAGTTCCAGCAAAACAGAGGGACTGTGATCATTCAAGCTCGCAGAGAGTGATGGAGCATTCAGCAAACAAATGAGGAGCCTGCGTTGCCCTCTGATCCAGCTGATGGGATGGGTGTTGTACCGATACATAAAGAATCCTGGCAACAGCATTACAATGAAACCTTTTGGAATATTGCATGCAATTTGGTCTCTTTTCTATCGGAAAAATGTTGTGGAACTTGAAAGGGTTCAGAAAAGATCTACAAGGATGTTGCCAGGATTGGAGGGTTTGAGCCATAGGGAGAGGCTGAACAGGCTGGGGCTATTTTCCCTGGAGCGTCGGAGGTTGAGCGATGACCTTATGGAAGTTTGTAAAATCATGAGGGGCATGGATAGGATAAACAGACAAGGTCTTTTCCCAGGGATGAGGGAGTCCACAACTAGAGGGCATAGATTTTGGGTGAGTGGGGAAAGATATAAAAGAGACCTAAGGGGCAACGTTTTCATGCAGAGGGTGGTACATTTATGGAATGAGCTGCCAGAGGAAGTGGTGGAGGCTAATACAATTGCAACATTTAAGCAGCATGTGGATGGGTATATGAATAAGAAGGGTTTGGAGGCATATGGGCCAGGCGCTGGCAGGTGGGACTAGATTGGGTTGGAATATCTGGTCGGCGTGGATGGGTTGGACCGAAGGGTCTGTTTTCGTGCTGTACATCTCTATGACTGTATGACTCTATGTCAAAACACACGAAAGTGCAGAACTGAAGTGTAGAACCATGCTCTAAGTAAGTCGGGGCTGTATCGTGAGGGCGTAGTAAAGATGGTATGTGTTTAATGCCAATGTCTGTGGGTAGGTGGTGGGGGAGAGTGGGTGGTACATTCTCTGCCCATGAAGCATGCCCTGAGATATTGGTGACTGATATCTGAAATCCAGATGAGCAAGAGGCAAAATAGAGTCACCAGCTCACTGCTCTGACTTTTCTGTTGAGAATTACCACCATCTAGTTTCTCTACACCAGGTGAGAGAAGGGAAACTGCCTATCAATGAGGCACAATCAGGTATAATGACATAGTAATGTACACAAATGAAAGCAAATAGGCCACTCACTACTCACGAGTGAGAGTGCCGTTTCACTGCTCAACTCTTGACTGGGGAATCAGATTTTTTATCGCAACATCGAGAATTCAACTCATCTCAATTTTCCCAATTAATGCCCCAATGCACAAATCATTCAGAGGGGGTCGGATGATTCCACCCACATTAGCTGTGCTTACTCAATCATAGATCTTTAAAAACCTTGATGATACCTTTATGTCAATGCACGGAAATGGGAAATTAGGCCCGAACTGAACTAGTCCCACCTACCTGCTCCTGACCCATATCCTTCCAAACCTTTCCTATTCATAAATCCATCCAAATGTCTTTTAAATGTTGTAATTGTACCCACATCCATCACTTCCTCAGGAAGTTCATTCCATATGCAAACTACCCTCTGTGTAAATAAATTGCCTCTTATGTTTTTTTAATCTCTCTCCTCTCACCTTAAAAATGTGCCCCCTAATCTTGAAATTCCCCATCTTAGGGAAAAGACAACTACCAGTAACTCTATCCATACCCCTCATTATTTTATAAACTTCTACTAGGTCACCTCTCCACTTCCTGTGCTGCAGTGAAATAAGTCCCCACCCCTCCAGCCTTTCTTTATAACTCAAGCCTTCCATAACTGGCAGCATCCTGGTAAATCTCTTCTGGACCTACTCAAGTTTAATAATATCCTTCCTATAACTGGGCAACCAGAACTGGACACATTAGTCCAGAAGAGGACTGAGTGTGGGTGGCACGGTAGCTCAGTGGTTAGCACAGAGCCACAGACCTGGATTCGATTCTAGCCTCAGGGGGCTGTCTGTGTGGAGTTTGCACATTCTCCCTGTGTCTGTGTGGGTTTCCTCTCACAATCCAAAGATGTGCAGGTTGGATCAACTGGTCATGCTCAATTGCCCATAATGTTAGGTGCATTCATCAGGGATAAATATAGGGTAGGGGAATGGGTCTGGGTGGGTTACTCTTCGGAGGGTCAGTGTGGGCTTGTTGGGCCATAGGGCCTGTTTCCATAGTGTAGGGAATCTAATCTACTGTCCTCTACAATATCAACATAATGTCCCAACTCCTATACTGAAAGGACTCAGCAATAAAGGCAAGCATGCCAAGCTTCCTTTTAATCACCCTGTCTATATGTGACACATACTTTAAAGAATCATGTACCTTCACGTACACCTACAATGTTTAAATGACATTTGATTGGATACATGAATAGGAAAGCTTTGCAGGCATATGGGTGAGGAGCAGGCAGGTGGGACTAGTTTAGCTCGGGATTTCGTTCAGCACAGACTGGTTGAACTGAAGGGTCTGTTTCTGTGCTGTATGACTCAAAGACTTTATTATTCTGCACTGGAATATTGGAAGAGCAAAGCTAACCCTGTATTGAAACTCATGCCTTATTTAGATGTGTTAGCTTGGATGGCAGTTTTGTGATGCATGGTGATCACAACAGCATGGGTTCAGTTCCTGCACCAGCTGAGGTTACCATCCCAGGACTCTCCTTCTCAATTTCTTGCTTTTCCTGAGTCATGGGGATCCTTAGGTTAAATCATCGTTTGTTATCTCTCTCTAATGAGACAGCAGCTCTATGGCCCAGTTGGATTATGGTGACTTTGCTTTGCTTTTAGTTGAGAGCAGTGAATTGAGCAATGAAATGCAAATGGGACTGGGTTGTTGTGGAAGGGGAAGAGAGTGCCAAATCAAAAGTCAGAAAATGGAGGGTAATCAGGCAAGGACAAATTTCACTCTCTAATTAACATTAGTGGACATTAGTTTGTTGTTAATCTGAGCATCCTGTTCCCAGAGCTTTTCATAAAATATCTGAATAGAGTCTTAAACCATTGCAATAAAATTGGAATTCTCAATTACTAGCCCAGTTATACAGTAAATGGTGTGAAAGAATTCCTGCCTGTTGAAAATCAGATTCCCTTCAAGCATCTGAGAACGTAGACCATGCTGACAGTGCCAGTGCCAGCACTGAGGGAGTGCTGTACTGTCTTCAGATAAGACATTAACAGGGAACCCATATCCTCTCTCAGATGGTTGTGACACTTATTGAAGAAGAGGAGCGGAGTACTTCCCCGTGTTCATGAAATCATCAGATGTAAAAGTAAAAGTGGATAAGATCATTGAGTCAGCTCTGCCATTCAATGAGATCATGGCTAATCTGCTAATCCTCAACTCCACTTTCCCCTCTTTTCCCCATAACCCTTGATTCCTTTGCTGATCAAAAACCCATCTATCTCAGGTTTGAATATACCTAATGGCCCAGCACCTATAGAACACTGTGGTAAAAGAATTCCATGGATTCACCATGCTCTTAGAGAAGAGCTTCCTCCTCATGGATGACCCCTCTCTCTGAGATGACGAGCAATACTTATACCTCAGCCATCATTATTAATGCAGATGATTTGTTGCTTTTTGAAAAAAAATTACCCCTGTGGGAACTTGCTGTATTCAAATTGCAAAATATGTTACAAGTACAATCGTGAAACCAGCTGAAGTACGTGCTGATAGCAAATTGAAGTGATAAGTATTAACACACTGCCTCTTTTTATCTGAAATATTCAGTTGCTTAGATAGCAGCTGTCAGAACTTGGAACCCTATAAGCTGATACTTGGTTGCTAGCTAAAGCATTCACGTTACATACCTATGATCACTGGTCTGAGTCTGAGGGCAGCCTGACACTGACTACACAGCCATTCATACCAGGGTACCTGCCAGAGCTCTAATCTCAAAGCAAACACCTGACTATGCAGCAAAAAGAGAAATATCGTCACCCTGGTCTGGCAATGAGGCACTGAAACAGCTTCGAAAGAGAGAAAGAGAGAGAGAGAGATTCCTTGAAGAGAAATGGCATCCTTCGGCCTACCTCCCACATGATTCCAAGAGAAAGGGGAATACCAAGCGGTAGTGCTCATGAAGGGGTCTTGTTGAGGTAAATGCAACAGGGAATGGTGCAGACAAAAGTGGGTGATATGGATTCAAACTGCACTGTCACTTCGTTAGAATGGGCAAGCCTGAGAATATAGTGCAATGTCATTGCAACTATAACTAGAATTTGGTCCCTACTCCTGTAATAGATAGTCAATACCTCCTGTGGCGAGGTAAAAACTGGAGTGGGATATGGGGACAGAGACATAATATTCATTTTCTATGCTGGCATATATCACAGATCCTTTTACGTAGAAGCATTCCAATGGAGATATCGGGAGAGGAAAGAGCTTTTTGGCTCATGGAGTCCATACAGATTAAGTCATGTCACTCCTAGACCATATTCAGTCATTCAGATCATGGCTGAGGAGGTTCATTGCTTTTCCCAGCCTTTCATCCAAACCTGGACTTTTGGAATAATTTTATTGAAATTCTATTCCCATTTGAAAGCAGAATCAGGCCAGAGTGAAATCAAATAGTAAATCTGATCTGATGATGCTGCCCCAAAACAACTTGTAATTGCCTTCCTTTGGATTTTGGCTCAATATGTTATGGGCTATAATTATAATAATTTCCCTACGGTATCTGAGCATTGAGCCTCCTTTATTGGTTTTTGGAAGGTAGTGAGGAGCAGCCATCTTGAATTAATACTGTCAATTTTTACTTTACGTTTTTCATTGGATGTGGACATCACTGGATGGGCCAGCATTTATTGCCCATCTCTAACTGTTCTTCAGAAAGTGGTGTAGAGCTGCCTCCTTGAATTGCTGTGATCTTTGGGATATAGTTGCACCCACTGTGCTGTTAGGGAGGGAGTTTCAGGATTTTGAACCAGATCCAGTGAAGGACGAGCAATATAGTTCCGAGTCAGACTGGCAAGTAGCAGGCGATGGTAATCCCATTTAAGTGCTGCCCTTGTCCTTCTATATAGTAAAGGTGGCAGGTTTAGAAGGAACTGTTGAAGAAACCTTGTTGAGTTATCAGAGTGCATTTTGTAGGTGGCACAGATCTCTACCAATATGAGGTTGTGGAAAACGTGAAAGATCACAGTAATAGCTAGGATGCTAATCAAGAGGCTGTTTTGCCCTGGATGGGATCAAGCTTTATTGGAGCTATACTTATCAAGGAAATTGGAGAATATTCTATCATATTCCTGACATATGCCTTGTATTTAGTGGATAGGCATTGGGTGGTCAAGAGGTGAATTACTTACCATAGAATTCCTAGCCACTGACCTATTCCTATAACAGCAGTAGTTATACCTATAGTCTAGTTAAGTTTCTGGTCATTGGTCACCCCTTGCCCAACACCCCAATGATGTTAATGGATCTAGATTTATTGGTGGAAGGTGTTCTAGACTACTTTGTCCTTGATTGTGTCAAGATTGTTGAGTATCGTTGGAGCTACACTCATCCAGGCAAGTGGAAAGTATTCTATCACACTCCTGAATTGAGTCTTGTAGACCGGGCATGGAGGATGGGAGGGAAATTATTCACACAGAATTCTCAGTCTGCAACCTGCTCTTGTCATAGCATTTACGTTGCCACAGTAGACCAGTTCAGCTTCTGGTCAATGGTAACCCTAGATGTGCACAGTTGAGCATTCAGTGATGGTAAAAATACTGAATTTCAAGAGGTAACAATTAGATTGTTTCTCATTGGAGATGGTCATTGCCTGGCACTTCTGTGGCATGAACATTATTTGCCGCTTGTCAACCTTAGCCTAATGTTCAGGTTTTGCTGCAATTAGACACTTCAGTATCTGAGGAGTCGTGAATGAAACTGAACATTATGCAGTCATCAGCAAACATTCCCACTTTGACCTCATTGTGGAGGGAAGATAAAGGAAGTTCATTGGCACCATTATTGAATTGAACAACCCATGAATGATAAAATTAAGATGAATGCAACACCCACTGCTTCTGTTGTGAAAGTGGAAGGGCTGTGACAGCAAAAGAAAAAAACACAGAAGTAGAATTTACCATCCACATTTCAAAATACCCCAAAATACTTTACAGACATTTTTTTAAAAAATATACTGCTGTAAAATTTTGAAAAAGAAAAAAATGCTATAGTAGCTCTCACAAACAGCAATACAGGATAGATCAGACATTAATGATGATAGTTTAAAGATAAATACTGGCTTCAGACACCAGGGGGCGAGGTGGTGGTGGAGTGTAATGAGTAGGGGGAGTTCCACTCTTCTTTACGTAATGCCACAAGATCAGTTGCATCCAGCTTACAGAGAGGTAGAGTCTTGGTTTGACATCCTGACCAGTCACAGCACTTCCGACAGTGCATACTCTCATACAGTCTCTACTGTAGAGAAGTATACAGCAAGCAAACAGACCCTTCAGTCCAACTAATCCACGCTGACCACATTCCCAAATGAAACTAGTCCCTGCTGTTTGCAAAACATCAATACTTATTTCCCCAGGTTCTCCAGCCTCCATTTCTTTCTCCACAGTAAAACCTTATGCAAAATATTAAGTTAATATTTGTCCCATCTCCTGAGGTTCAACACATATAGATGACCTTGTTGATCTTTAACAGGTCCAACTCTCTCTCTAGTTGCTCTTTTGCTCTTAATGTTATTGTAGAATCTCTTTGGATTGCCCTTAACCTTATCTGACAAGGCAATTTCATATCCCTTTTTTGCCCTCCTAATTTCCCTGTTAAGAATGCCCCTGACACCCTTTATACGCTTCAAGATGTTCACTTGACCCCAGATCCTATATCAAATACATGATTCTTTGTTATTCTTGACTTGAATCTCAATATCTTTATTCATCCATTACACCCTACTCTTACCAGCCTTATCCTTCACTCTAACAGAAACATAATGCCTCTGAACTCTCATTAGCACACTTTTGAAAGCCTCTCACTTGTGAATCACCCCTTTGCCTGTGAACAGTCCACTCCAATCAACTTTTGAAAGTCCTTGTCTCATACCATTGAATTTTGCCTTAGTACTGAGCTGGAATGATAGCCTGGATCATCAGCACAGGCCTTTGGAATTGGTTGGAACATAAGCCTCTGGCTCAGATTGGAATCAAATGGCATTTCGCAATCCCATTCCTACCTTAGCCTCACCTGTTCCCACCCATAGACTTTGAGTGGCACCATGAATACACAGGGAGATTTAAAACAGATCCTCAGCTGAAGGGTTTGAAATTCTGGGAGAGACTGCTTTCATTAAGTTGTGTGGGTTTTTGGACAAGAGTTGATTCAAAACCCTGTCGGAACTTCCTGGAATATTAATGGGACATTGCCATCAATTGAAATATTCAGTTGAGCCCTAGACTGCCCATGCATCCAGGTAGATAAGAAATGGAGTTCTCCCTGGTGCCTAGGCCAGTGTTTATTGCTTAGAAAGACCACCAAAACAGACTTATGAACAATTTGTCTCACTGCTGTTTCTGGGAGCTTGCAGAATGTGAATTGAATGCTGCCTTCCCTACATTCCAACAGGAACTACATTTTCACAGTATCGATATTTGCTGTCGAGAGGTTGGAATGTCTGCTGTGGATCTGAAACCCAACGTTTCTCTCCAGCCCTTTCCTCCTCGAAGGAGGCTTCCCCTGGGTCCACTACCATCACAGCTGCGTATTGCGGTTGAGAAGTATAGAGCATTTCTCTAATCCTCTTGCAGTCAGGAGATATCCTGCCTGTTTAACCTTGTGCTGTACCTGTCCCAGGAGCATTTGATGGAGGTAGTATAGAGGGACCTTTATTGTGTACTTAGCCCTATGCTGTACCTGTTCTGGGAGTGTTTGATGTGGATAGTGTAGAAGGAACTTTACTCCGTATCTAAGCTACATTTGGGATGGAAATGGAATTCAGTACCACAGACTCTTCTAGTTTATTGTAATCATATGACCTCTATCATAAGGGATTGACTGGGCAGAGCCATCTTGCAGGCAGTTTAATAAAGGACACAGTACAGACAACATGTTCCTGGATTGTAAAATGGTGTTGGAGTGAAGCTAAGATGGTGAGTCAAAAATCTATACAAAACCACAGCAACTGACAGAAAGATACAGACGTATTCAGAGCAATGAAAGCTGCCATTGAACAGGGACAAAGAAACAAACCAGAGCTGAATACTATTTCAGACACAACGGCTGCAGAATTTTGTCTCCTGGGACTGGCCAAAACCAAAAGTGACACCAAAAGGAATTGCTAGTTTTTTTCATCAGTAACAGAGAAATTATGAAATTGCAACAGAGAGCAGGGCAGGTACATATAGCCATATTCTTATTGTCATTGGGAAGGCACTGTTTCAAAGTTTATTCCAGCCTAAATCTCTTTTAAGAACTGAGAAAAAAGATTGCAGAGATTTTGAAAGCTTTACAGGGATGCTTTAATCCCCAAGTGAATATAACAAATGAACAGTATGTGTTCAATATTAGGGCCCAAGGTGAACAGAGTTTGATGCTCAATATGTGACTTCATGCAACAGCTCGCACTTTAGATAAACTAAAAGATTATCCAATTAAAGACAGGATTATTTACATGTCAAAGAGATCCCACAATGAGAGCACATCTTCTGAGAGGGGAGAAACTTACTCACAAGAAAGCGATTGACATTGCAGAAGTGCTAAAGGAGTAAATCAGCAGTTGGAGCATATCATGGCAGAATAGGCCCAGGCTATACATTAAGCTGATTGATATTCCACAGACAAACAGCAAGATCCAAATTGTGTGGAGGATGTTACAGAAAGGAAAAGAAGGGTGTAATCAAGAAAATGACAACCCCTACACAATGGGTTAGTAACATGGAAACAATCCAGAAAGCTGACTTTGAGCATCAACCTAGAGGATTTAAATAAAGCTCAAAACAATCTTGTTGCCACTCAAAGCGATGTTGCCACACCTTCCAAAGGCAAACACCTTCATGACTGACAAGTGAAGCTGTATGGGAAATGGCGGCACCCTAATTGTACACTGGAAACCATTTGGGGGAAACAGATGTTTGCACATGCCACTTGCTATTTCCATGGCTCTGGAGGTGTATTAATGCAGATAACATCAAGATAATGATCTTCCTGGAGCAGAAGCTATAATGGATGATTTGCTTGTTTACTGATGCACGGACATAATAGAAGCCAACTTTACAGACCACAATTAAAATATTGTGCAACTGCTAGAGAGAGCACTCACTAGGTGTATCTGAAGTTGAACAAGAAAGAAAAATGCAGCTCCAACAACATGAAAGAAGCTTGACATCATATTCACAACAAAGCATCCCTCCTGACTGGTTCCCCATCCACATTCACAGCTTCCTCAGTAGCTGCAGTGTGGATCGTCTAACACATTCACTGCAGCAACTTACCAAGGCTCCTCTGATATTACATTTGTAACTCAGAACATCTGCCACCTAATAGGACAAGAACAGCAGATACAAGGGAACACTGGCACCTGTAAGCTCCCCTCTACGCCACACACCATCCTGACTTAGAAATATATTGCCATTTCTTCAGTGTCACCGGGTCAGGATCCTGGAACTCCCCTTCCAGCACTGTGGGTGTACATATATTACAAGGACTGTACCAATTTAAGAAGGCAGCTTATCATCACAATCTCATGAGTAATTAGAGGTGTCAACAAATACTGATCCCCGTCCATGGAAAGCCACATCTCACAAATAAGTAAAAAAAGGTTTGGCAGCTTCTTTGGAGAGACAAACAGAGTTAACAGTTTTGAGTCCAGAATGTCTCTTTCTCAGTTAATCTTAACTGAAGAAACATTAACTCCATTCTTCTCTCTCCATAGATACTACCTGACCTGCTGATATTTTCCAGCAGTTTGTTTTTATTCCAGCATTCACACTTTTCTTTGCACTTGTTAAACTAATTCTCTTGCATGGCTGGTTGTAGGATGGGTCACGCTTCAGTGACCAATCCAATCCAGTACCAGTGCTGTGGTTGCAGCACTGTCACAGGTGCTGGGCCTTGAATGAGGTACTAAACCAAAGGCCTACCTGTTCTTTCAGATGGTCATCAACGATGCCATGATCTGTTGGAGGACTGTAAGGGTGTTGCCAGTTTCTACTGTGTACCTACTTTGCAATGACTACACTTCAGAAAGCACTTGATTGAAGCAGTTTGGAAAATCCAGTGGGCATTATAGGTGCTACATCAATGCAAATTTTCTTGTCTCTTGCCCAGATTTGTACATAATTTACGAATGAATGAATATTTTATATAGGCAAATCTGTCAAAATGTGTGCAAGTTAAAATACGAGACCTAGTCAATGGAGTGTGGGGATCAAACACAGTGGATTCTTGCATGTCTTAACGGATGAAAGGCTAAGTTGTTTCAGTAGACCTGACCCTGCGTCATCAAAAGATAGTCTGTGAATTTTGAACGAGCCAGCCCTGAGCATGACGGGAACAAATCCAAGCCTGAACTGACCAAATTGATAAAACACGGCAATAACAGGAGACAGTAGACAAGTGGATTTTAGTGTACCTACTCTGCCATAAAACAGCCACATTCCAGCACAGAGACTGTATCAGCAGCCAGCAGGTGCTGAGTTACTGATAAACCCATTCATTAGGAGAAAGAAGTTAATCAGCAATAGAGCGGGATTATGGCTTTATTCAGATGTAACTTATTGGGAGCAGTCTGGTGATGACTGCACTTTTATGGCAGAAATGTTCATCCACTGCCGACACACTATTTCCTGTGTAACTCAGCTTGAATAACAGAGTACGTTGGCGTTTGTTCATCAGTTTGATTGGATTTGTACAGTTTGAGTTCCTGATTATGCATAGCATATTAAATCATGGAGACAGTGCAGATTCACCAAGGATGTGGTTAACTCTAGTTGTAAGAAACTTGAAGATGTTACACGCTGCTTCCATTGAAGTTTGGAATGTCAAACAGGAGGTCTAAGCATTCTTTAGATAGTAAACAAACTATTTCTTAGGGTGAGGAGGGCATGATGAAGGGCCATCAATGTAAAATTGGCACTACAGAATGGAAAGGAGGGAGTTTAGGAGGACAAATCTCAAGCAGACAACTGTTACTTCAAGTCTAGTACAAGAAAGTGGGACTACAGGTTGTAGTGTATTTTTGGTACTATAGACTAGAAGGGCCAAAGTGCCTCTTCTGTCCTGTATGATTCTATGATCCTATGAATTGTTGGGACACAGGCCACTGACATTTATTTTTGAAAGGTTTACAGAACTAATATGTGATATTCTAGTCCAATTAGCTTAACCTCAGAGGCAGGAAACATACAAGAACCTATCTAAAATAACAGGTAACAAAACATCAAGTGTCAGAGCATCTAATTTAAAAACTGGATCTTATATAATAAAAAGTAGCATGGATTATTTTTCAAACAACCAACTTCAATAAATTATTGAATTATTTGAAGGATTCCCACAGGTTTGAATTTTTAAAAGAGAAGGAGATGAATATCTGCAGGGGCAGATTTGTGAAAACACAGGTTGCTAAGACTGTTACCCAAAAATTAGAAAAGCCCGTTACAACTAAACAATAAAAACACTTGTCACTGTATCATAGGATTATAGGAAATAGGAGCAGGAGTAGGCCATTCAGCCCCTCGAGCATACAGCTCCATTTAAGTAGATCAAGGTCGATCATCTGTTTCAACACCATTTAACTTCACTGTCCCCATAACCTGGGGAGACATTGGTAAAGTAGTAATGTTACTGGCTAATAACCCAGTGATGAGGCTAATGCTTGGCAAACATGGATTCAATTTCCACTACAGTAGCTGGTATATTTCAAATTCCATTGAGGATTCTGGAGTTGAAAGCTGGTCTCAATTAATAGTGACCCTCGTGGCTAAATGGCCTAACACGCCACTTAGTTTAAGGGCAATTAGGAAAGGTAACAAATGCTCTCTCTACCAATGATACCCACACACCATAAAAAACACTTATTGACATATTTTGTATCTAGAAATGTATTTATCTCTGTCTCGAACATACTCAATGACTCAGCCTCCATATACTTTGGGCAGGGAATCTCACTGAAGAAAATCCTGTTTATTTCAGTTCTAAATGTCCTCATTTTTATTCTGAAACAGTGGCCCTGATAATAGGCCCCAAGGCCAGGAAAAACATCCTTCCTGTAGTTAGCCTCTTGAGTCTGTTAGAATTATGTATGTTTCAATATAATTACCTCTAATTCTTCTAAACTCAAGAGAACATAGGCCCAGTTTTCACAAAGGATTGTCCCAGCATCCCAAGAATCAGTCATCTGAGCCTTTGTTGCATTCTCTCTATGGTAACTTTAACCTTCTTAGGAAAGGAGACCTAAACTATATGCAGTACCTTAGGTGTAGTGTCACCAAGGCTCGACTACAGCAAGACCTCTTTACTCTTGTACTCAAAACCACTTGCAATGAATTTGCATACTAGCTTTAAATGACTTATGAATAAGGACAGCCAGGTCCCTTTGGACACCTGCACTTCTCACTCTCTTACCAAATTAAGAGATACGTTGGATGTCTGTTTTTCCTACCAAAGTGGATAACCTAATATTTTTCCACATGATATTCCATCTGTCATACTTGCCCACTGACGTAGCCTACCTTTATTTTCTCTGCATCCTCCTCACAACTCACATTTCCACCTGGCTTGTGTGCCATTAAACAAACTTGGAAAAATTGCATTTGGTCCCCATTTCCAAATCAATGTGATAGATTGTGAACTGTTGAGGACTGAGCACTGGCTCAAGTCTGATCAGAGTCTCACCTGATTGTATCAGATGAGTCAGAATAGCATTGGACACTGATGGTCCTTTACATAAAATATTAGCAGTAATTAGGAAACTTCTCCACCAAGAAGGGAGCATGTTCCCTTGAATAAAATGCGTCTGGCCTTCAATATTAAGCATTCTCTTAAAAAGAGCATTAATGCCATCACTTGGCAGCAACATCCAGGTGAACTTATTGACAATGTCCAAGAATCAGGAGTCTGCCCACGACACTCATTGTGTGTGACAACGCAACATCAGACTATAGATTCCTGTGTCATTTTGGATGTGCAATCAATGAAGCTCAAGACCATTCCGGCAATTTAAAAGAGCAATAACTTGTTTCATTCATTCATGTCAGTGGCAAAGTGAACACTCAGTCCAACTGGGGGGGCATTTCCTTGACTTCAATCTTATCAAACCAATTGACAGTTAATGGAATGAAGCAGGTGAATTGGAAATTCTCACAAAAATGCATCTGATATGAAAAAGAATGGAAATTTCTGCATTTAAAATTGTTTGGTCGCATTGTTTAGGGAACACCGTTTTGGTAGAAAGATCAATGACCAGAGGACTCAGATGGAAGATTCGAACGCATGAACCAAAAGCAGGAGAAGCCTATCAACATCTTAAACCTGCTCCACCAGCAAAACATCAATGGCTGACCACATTGTAACCTCAACTCCACACTCACTCATGCCCAATATCTTTCATCCGATCCAGCAACAACCACCCCATCCCCACCCCACTCAGTAAGGATCAACCCTCTATCTTAAAAATATTCAAGGACTTGGTTATTCCACTATGTTCAGGAAGACAGAGTTCCAAAATCTCACAGACCTCAGAGGCAAACACATTGCCTCGTCCATTTTAAGCAACCCCTGATGTTTTAACTGTGACCTAGTTTCCAATCCTCCCACAAAGGAACCATCCTCTCTGCACCTATTCTGTCAAAACCCTTCAGGATTTATATGTTGCAATTTGGTCACCTCTTACACTTCTAAATGGAAGGGGATACAATCCGAGCCAGTTCGAACTGTCATCATAAGTCAACCCATTCATTCCAGGTATTAGACTATTAAGCGTTCTCTGAACTGGTTTCAGTGCAGTCACATTTCTCCTTAAATAAGGTGACCAATATTGTGCACAGTGCTCCAGATATTGCCCCACAGGCACCATGTATTACTGCAGCACCACCTCCTCATTTTTGTATTTAATGTCCCTCCTGATAAATGATGACATTGTGTTAGCTTTCCTAATTACGTGCTGCTTACCTCCTTATTAACCATGTGATTCATGCTCAAGAACACTCTGATCCCTCTATATCTCAGAGCTCTGCCATCGTTCACCATTTAGGTCATTATCTTCTTTTTATTCCTCCTGTCAAAATGCACAATTTTAAATTTTCCCACATTATACTCCATTTGCAACGTCTTTGCCCATTCACTTAACAATCTCTTGTGGCCTCCTTATACCTTTCAAGCTAACAAAGATAGATGGGAAAGTCATCAACCAATTTGACAGCCATACCTTTTGTCCAAATCATTTATATAAATTGTAAATAGTCAGGGTCCCAGCATTGAACCCAATGGCACACTTGTTACACCTTGCCAATCTGAAAAAGACTATTTATGTTTACTTTCTGCTCAGAGGTGTTCAGTCAATCTTCTAACATGATCCCCTACATCAGGGGCTTTTGTCCAGCACATTGATATGGCCTTTTATCAAATACCTTCTTGAGGGTGAGGTATTAGTTCACTTCATCCACATCACGAGTTAACTCTTCGAAGAACTGCAATCGATTTGTCAAACATGACTTCCCTTTCACAAAACATGTTGACTGTGCCTGATACATTGAATTTATCCAAGTGCCCTGCTATAACTTCTTTAATAATAGCTTCCAATATCTCTTTAACAGATGCTAAATCAACTGACCTGACGTTTCCTGCAAGACCAAAAATAAACTTTGAAAAAGAGACCCACTTCTGAGTTCCATGAAGAGTGGATGATGGGGAGATTCAGGTAACACTGATGTTGGCAGTGAGCGGATGATATTAAGATGCTTGGCTTTGCAGGTCAGCTGAAGGGGCTTTGTCCAGTTTCTATCAACTGTAGTTTCACTTGTTTTTGAGAGGGATTTCCTTCCTTTTACCTGCAGATGGCCAGGCATTTTTATCAACCATGACCCTCACAGCATATACCTTCGCTCACTAATACACACAGACAAGTGTTGAAACTGGCATTCAATCCCTGGTCTTACATATTCTTGAAAGGACTAAGCACAATCATGTTTCTCTCCCAGACCATTCTCTTTTCCGCCATCATGTTCAAAGTCTGAGATATGTCGCAGGAGATTGTAATTCATTGTATTTCTCCCAATGAATTCTTCACTTTGAAGCTTCCTTGTATCCCATTGAGTGTAACATGTCAGGGTCTTTCTTAGGCTGAGGATAAACCACAAAAGCCATCCAGACTGAATTACATTGCTCAGAATTGATGTTCACAGTCTTGCTATCTGCCTGTTATTTAAAAAAACACATGGTAATTAAAAGTTGAATATGTCTGCCGGTGATCTGTCAGTGACAGCACCCATAAGGACCACGATGATTGTCTCTCCCCTTCCCCCAGCAAGGATGGAGCGAGTGACTATACAGATAGCTGAACTGCAGTTAGATTGAAGAGGAGGAGAAGGTACCTTGATGTCTATAGAGTCTAAAGTCTTTAGAATTTATGATTTCAGTCTAAGAGTAATGAGTAAGGACCAGTCATAGTGACTATGGAAACCAAAATGGGTTTCAGAATGCTACTAAACTGGGCATGACCAATAGGGTGAAAGACTGAAAACAAAGAACGTCTACATAAAGTTTGGACCTCGGGTTAGGACATGCTGTCCCTGCAAAAGATTATCTGATGGGCAAGATATTAATACAACTGTAATAATAACAATGACCGATCTTTTCAAGTGTGGGCATTCTGGCGGAGTGATTGATCTTGACAGCATATTGAGTGGGATTGGGACACAGGCTTACATTTATACAGCCTTTTATCATTTCTTTCAGATGCGTAAAAGCACTTCACATGTGGTGAATCGCTTTGGGTTGTAGCGACCTTGTTTTGTCGGCAAGTGCAGTAGTAATTGCAATTGCATGCAAAGAAAGATCCCACAATGAATATAGCATTCATTTGAGGGAGAAATTTCATTTATCACTGTTGCATACTCCTGTTTCCAGTCAATATTGTAATCTATTGTATTTTGTATTCAATTTATTATCACTAAGTTGTCTGAGTTTCATAGTCCCAGGAGGCAGCCATTCAACACACTGAACCCATTCTTGCCTTCAATGAGATCATGTGCAGCCTGGTCTTCAAACCGTTTTTATTACATGGTTTGTTAACCCTCAATGATGTCTTTAAAAATGCCATCAATCTACTTTGTCAAGTTCATTTGCAGGTCTCCACTACCTTTGTGTGAGGCAATTTGATTAGATTTTATTTATTATTGTCACATGTACCTAAGGTCAATGAAAAGTCTTGTTTTGTGTGCAGTTCAGGCAGATCATAACAAGCATCGATCATAAGGTGATTGAATATAGTGAGGAATGCAAGGTTATGGCTGCAAAGAAGGTGCACAAAAATATCAACGTTAAATTTAAAATTAGAGAAGTCCATTCATGAGGAATGATTTGGAGATGCCGGTGTTGGACTGGGGTGTATAAAGTTAAACATCACACAACACCGGGATATAGTCCAACAGGGTTATACAGAAGCACTAGCTTTTGGAGTGCTGCTTCTTCTTCAGGTGGTTGTGGAGTACAACGTGTCTTACAATCTTGTACTCCACAACCACCCGATGAAGGAGCGGCACTCCGAAAGCTAGTGCTTCCAATTAAACCTGTTGGACTATAACCTGGTGGTGTGTGATTTGTAACTTAATAGTGAGGAAGAAGCTGTTCTTGAACCAGTTGGTACGTGTTTAAGCTTTTGTATCTTCTGTCTGACAGAAGAGGTTGGAAGGGATTATAACTGAGGTGGGAGGGGTCTTCCATGATGTTGGCTGCCTTCCCGTGGCATTGAGAAGTGTAGGTGAAGCAAATGGACAGACGGCTGGCTTTTGTGATAGACTGGGCTGTGTTCACAACTCTTTGTAGTTTCCTCTGGTCCTGGTTGCTGTACTAAGCTGTGGTGTATCTGGATAGATTGCTTTCTATGGTGCATCTATAAAAGTTGGTGAGAGTTCTTATGTACATGCCGAATTTTCTATTTCTGTCACCCCAGAAGTGCCTAGTTCTAGTTTTCAAGTTATGCCCCCTTATCAAGACTTACTCATTGAGTGGAAATAATATTTCTCGATCAACTCCTTTGATCCCAAATATTACACAGTACAGAGTGTAGCATAATAGTAATGAGAACAAATCTGCACAGATTACCCCAAGTGTGATCCCACCAAAGTTTTAACAATTGAAGCAGGATTTCCTTATTTTTATGGTCTAATTCTCTACGATAAAGGCCAACTTGAAAATGCTCTAATTTCCCTCCTGTCCATGTACCAATCCTCCACCCATGCTAATATATAACTCCAACTTCAGGAGCCCTTATTTTATGTAGTAAATTACTGTGTGACTTCTTATCAATACCTGGATACTGGATCCTCATATTCTATTCAACATATCTGAATCTGTTGATCTCAAAATGTCAGGCTCAGATGACATTACCAAACCACCAGCTTAGTTCAGGCTGCTGATCATGCAATTCTGTCTGTGTTCAATCTGGAAGAAGGAATGCAAATACAGAGTGGAACCTGGTTTGGAAGGTTACATAAGAGACCTCAGAGACAAACTGCAAGGCTTGCTGACTTTTCACCTCATGGAGTTTCTCCTTGACATTGACCCTCATCAGCTGCACCAGGAGCAGATTCTGCACAGTTTTTTTTAGAGTTGGGACAATTCCACCTATCTCTCTCTTTCTCTTTTACCTCAGAACACTTTTGATGTGCAGATATTGGACAGGCCTTGTGGCGGACACTGTGGTGCAGGTCTATTCCTGACAAAATATAATGAGCACTGATGAAAGTCTGGCAGATTTTTAAGCAGGTATCTTTGCATAATGTGGACATAGATTTGGTGAAAGAGCAGGAAATAGTGAGTGGGGGGCAAGGGGCTTTTTTACAGGTTGGCAACCCATGACCAGTGAGGTTCTGGGAGATCAGTGCTGGGGCCACAACTGTTTATAATATGTATTAATATTGTGGAGGAAGGATGTGAATGTAGTGTAGTTGAATTTGCAGACAATATTAAAATAGGAGGAAAGGCAGGTTGGAAGAAGGATGCAAACAGGTTACAGAAAGATATTTACAGGCTGACTAAGTGGGCAAAAAGTTGGCAAAAGGAGTATAATGGTGACAGATATGAAACGGTACCTAAGGGGCAACTTCTTTATGCAGAGGGTAGTGCTTGTATGGAATGAACTACCAGAGGAAGTGGTGGAGGCAGGTACAATTACAACATTTAAAAGGCATCTGGATGGCTATATAAATAGGAAGGGTTTAGAGGCATACGGGCCAAATGCTGGCAAATGGGACTAGATTAATTTGGGATATCTGGTCGGCATGGACGAGTTGGATTGGAGGGTCTGTTTCCCTGCTGTATATCTTTATGACTCTATTACATTCTCAAAAAACTTAAATGCAGTTACCAGATAAGATTTTCCTTTTGTAAAACCATGTTGTCCAATCAAATCTATTTTCCAAAGTTATTGCTAAAAGGTCCTTTAGGGGAGGGGGTGACTTTGTTGTAATATGATTGAACATGCCGTCCAGAGCCTCGGCCTAATAATCTGGGGGCATGAGTCCTGGCAGAACTTCAATTCAATTCATAACAAATAAAATCTGGAATTAATTGCTAGTCTCAGTAATGATGAGCATAAAGTTATCCGATCAGTAATGTCCTTTAGGAAAGGAAATCTGCTGTCCACAGCTAGCTTGGCCTACAAATGACACCAGAAACATAGCAATCTGGTTGATTCTGAATGGCCATCTGTAATGGCCCTAGTAAAACCCTCTACTCAGAATGGGAAACAAATGCTGGCCTTGCCAGCAATGCCTGTATTCCAAGAAATAAATTAGAAAAAGACCACGTAGTCCAACGGGTCTGCACTGACGGTCATTTTCCAAACAACCCTCCACTCACCAAGTTTTTCGTTGAGCTGGACAGTGAACATATTTATGGGTGATATTTTGGTGGAGGGTCTTCTGCTGTCCATCATGATTTGAAAGGTAGCATCTCCAACAGTGCAGCACTCCTTTCCACTAAACACTGGTAACATCAGCCTGAATTGGTGCTCAACACACAATCTTCTGATTCAGTGACAAACATGCGCTATCTGCTGAGACACAGCAGACACTGTTTTACAACAAGAAACTTTCCAAAATGATGGAAGGATTAATCGATACTGTTATCAAGTGGCACTTGTTCAGGAGCAGCCTGTTCACTGTGCTCTGTTTGAGGTCCATCAGGCCCACTCACCTCCTAGCCTTCGAGAAAAGAGCTGAACTCCAGAGCTAAGAGTGATGGTCTTGACATCAAGGCAGAACATGAGTGTCAAGGGGTCCGAGGAAAACTAGAATCACCAGAAATTTGGAAAAGCTCTCAGCTGGTTGAAGTCTTACTCAGTGCAAAGAATGAAGGTAATGGGAAGTCAATCATCTCAGCCCCAGGACATCATTGCAGAAGTTCCTCAGTTTAGTGTCCTAAGCTCAACCATCTTCAGCTGCTTCAATAACCTTCCCTTTATCAAACAGTCAGAGTTGGGCTAGTAATGATTGCACAATGTTGTGATTCTGTAAACTTCAAAATTTTAATAACTGTTCTGGAATTGAAAGAATTTGCTATAATTCTTTCCAGACTAAACTGATGATAATTGTTCTGATCTCAGTGGTTAGATTGCTCTGTCCAAATCAGTCCAAATACACCTTTCTTGATACGGATGGCTAGACGAATGAATGCTGGTGAATAGATATTGCCAGTGTTTCTTATGCCCATAAGGTTACCAAAGCCAGCTACCCATTAAGCTTGTGAGAAGATTTGTAGCTCGGGTGCTCGTTGTTGTGGTTCTGTTCGCCGAGCTGGGAATTTGTGTTGCAGACGTTTTGTCCCCTGTCTAGGTAACATCCTCAGTGCTTGGGAGCCTCCTGTGAAGCGCTTCTGTAATCTTTCCTCCGGCATTTATAGTGGTTTGTCTCTGCCGCTTCCTTGCATGGGATTTTGTACACTACATTGGTTTTGTTCATGCTGGGTACTGGGTCCTTCGTTCTGGTGAGTTGTTGTCTGAGAGTGGCTGTTGGTTTGTGTGCCGTTATGAGTCCTAGTGGTCGCAGTAGTCTGGCTGTCAGTTCGGAAATGCTCTTGATGTATGTTAGTGTGGCTAGTCCTTTGGGTTGTGGCATGTCCTTGTTTCGTTGTCTTTCTCTTAGGCATCTGTTGATGAAATTGCGCGGGTATCCGTTTTTGGCGAATACATTGTATAGGTGTTCCTCTTCCTCTTTTTGCAGTTCTGGTGTACTGCAGTGTGTTGTGGCCCTTTAGAACAGTGTCTTGATGCAACTTCTTTTGTGTGTGTTGGGATGGTTGCTTTCGCAGTTCAGGACTTGGTCTGTGTGTGTGGCTTTCCTGTATACCTTTGTGGTGAATTCTCCATTCGGTGTTCTCTGTACCCTCACGTCTAGGAATGGGAGTTGGTTGTCCTTTTCTTCCTCTCCAGTGAATCAGATTCCTGAGAGTGTGGAGTTGATGATCTGGTGTGTGTTCTCTATTTCTGTGTTTTTAATGATTCCAAAGGTGTCATCCACATATCTGACCCAGAGTGGCGGATCATCAACGCCACACTCTCAGGAATCCGATTCACTAGAGAGGAAGAAAAGGACAACCAACTCCCATTCCTAGACGTGATGGTACAGAGAACACCGAACGGAGAATTCACCACAAAGGTATACAGGAAAGCCACACACACAGACCAAGTCCTGAACTGCGAAAGCAACCACCCCAACACACACAAAAGAAGTTGCATCAAGACACTGTTCTAAAGGGCCACAACACACTGCAGTACACCAGAACTGCAAAAAGAGGAAGAAGAACACCTATACAATGTATTTGCCAAAAACAGATACCCGCGCAATTTCATCAACAGATGCCTAAGGGAAAGACAACTAAACGAGGACATGCCACATCCCAAAGGACTAGCCACACTACCATACATCAAGAGCATTTCCGAACTGACAGCTAGACTACTGCAACCACTAAGACTCATAACAGCACACAAACCAACAGCCACTCTCAGACAACAACTCACCAGAATGAAAGACCCGATACCCAGCATGAGCAAAACCAATGTAGTGTACAAAATCCCATGCAAGGACTGCACAAAACACTACATAGGACAAACAGGAAGACAGCTAACGATCCACATCCATGAACACCAACTAGCCACAAAACGACACGACCAGCTATCCTTAGTAGCCACACACGCAGATGACAAGCAACATGAGTTCAACTGGGACAACACTACAATTATAGGACAAGCCAAACAGAGAACAGCCAGGGAATTCCTAGAGGTATGGCACTCATCCACAGATTCAATCAATAAGCACATCGAACTGTACCCAATATACCGACCACTGCAACAGACAGCTGGAACTGACAACCGGAAGCGGCAGAGACAAACCACTATAAATGCCGGAGGAAAGATCACAGAAGCGCTTCACAGGAGGCTCCCAAGCACTGAGGATGTTACCTAGACAGGGGACGAAACGTCTGCAACACAAATTCTCAGCTCGGCGAACAGAACCACAACAACACCCATTAAGCAATTGGCCTTCAGAACACCAATATTGGCCAAAGTAGAGCTCCAAGTCTATCTGACAGCTGAAATCAACAGTTAAACACCAAGGGAAGGAAGAATGAGAAAATGTGAAGAGATAATGAGAGGTAATGGTTAGAGAGTTCATTCCCGCTGTCTTGCATCAGATCCCTTCCCAATATCAGTTTTCCAGTTCTGTGGCAATTAGCTCTGTAGTCCTGTCATTTAGAATTAAGTAACACTTATTCAGCAATAATCCACTGTGCTCTTCACCCCCCGAGCTGCTTCCCCCACTCCTAAATACACAGGTAGGCAACACGGACTATGCACTTAAACAACTATGCCTAAATGCTGGAAATGAGTGGATTTTAACAATCATACTCACATCTCATTAATATTTTTTATTTTCAAATGTTTACGGAATGCTTTTCGACATAATGAGTGGTTACAATGCAGAATCAACTGTCTGTACAAGAGTTGGAAGCAGATTTTATATAATAACTATCAAATTGTCTTTCGATAAATACTAAAAAGGAACGAATCTGTAAGGATATGGAAAAAGAGAGATAGAGCATTAATTCAGATGTTTACAGCAGAGAAGGAGGTCATTAAGCTCATCGAGTCCATGTTAGTCAACAACAACCTGACTCCACTAATCCCATTACCCAATTCTCGACCCACCACCCTGGAGACTGTGGAAAAGCAAGTGAATATCTAAACACTGCTTTAAAGGTTACAAGAGTTTCTGACTCAAACTCCCTTTCAGGCAGTCAGTTCCAAACACCTACCACACTCTGAGTGAAAACATTTCTCCTCAAATTTCTTTTAGCCTTCTCCTGCTTATCTTAAAACAATGCAGCCTGGTTACTGACTCCACTACTAATGGAAAAAGCATATTCTTATCCACCCTATTTATGCCCCTCATTATTTTACTGACCTCTACCAGGTCTCCTCTCAGTCTTTGCTGCTCCAAAGAAAACAATACCATTCTATCCAACCTTCTTCATAGGTCAGATGCTCTAACCATTCAGCGTCATTTAAACATCCTCTGCAGCTTTTTTTTATGCATTTGCAGCCTCTGTATAAAATAGTGACCAGAACTGCACACTTCCCCCAACTGCAGCCTAACCAGTGTTTTAACCAGTTCCAGCATGTCTTCTATGCTCTTAAGATCTATGGCTCAGCTCTTAAAGACAAATATCCCATATGCCTTTTAACCAACTAACCTATCTGCCCTGCTATCTTCAAGGATCTGTTGATATGCACACCGTGGCTGATCTTTAGTACTTTCCAAGATCCTAACATTCATAGTGTCATCACTTGCCTTGTTAGCCCTCTCCATCACCTTTCACTTTTCTGGGTTAAATTCCATTTTTCTCCTGCTCTGCCCATATGACCTCTCTGTTGATATCCTCCTGTCATCAACAACTATTCTCCTCACTATTTACCAATGTACAATTTTTTTTTCCATTGGGAACTTCTTGATAATGCCCCCTACACTTAAATCTAAATCACTGATGTGGACCATGACCACTAGGACCCCATGAGAAACAGGCTTGCAGTCACAGAAACATTCCTTTATCATTACCCTCCACTTCCTGCTGCTCAGTCAATTTTGGGTCTAACATGCCACTTTGCATTGGATCCTATGGGCTCTTATATTTCATCTGTCTGCCATAAGGAACCTTACTAAAAGCTGTTATAACTTCCATGTAGACCTCATCAAATGCATTAGCCGAATCGACAAAATGAAGCCACGTAGACAGCTCTTTCAAAGAGCCAGCACAAGCATGATGGGCTGAATGACCTCCTTCTATCCTGTACGATTCTATAAACATCTGCAGATATCAATGTGAACAAACTATGTAAAACATGATACATAAAATGTCAGCAAAGATACGTAAACATTTACTCAACATAAATTGAAGCGAATTGGATGTAATTTATTTGGGACAAATTTATTTGTAACTGTTATAATGAATGTAGCAAAAATCCAGAAAACTGTAAATATATGCTGAGCATCATGCTCTACAAAAATTAAATGCTAGAACAGTAGATACAAAATGATAAAAATATGGAAAAGTATATCAAATGGCACAAAACATACGTACAGATAAAATAAGAAGGATCGGTGCTGGGTTCATTGCCTTCCATCATTTATATTAATGATTTGGATGTGAACGTGGGAGGTATAGTTAGTAAGTTTGCAGATGACAACAACATTGGAGGTGTAGTGGACAGCGAAGAAGATTACCTCAGATTACAACAGGATCTTGACCAGATGGGCCAATGGGCGCAGGAGTGGCAGATGGAGTTTAATTTAGATAAATGTGAGGTGCTGCATTTCGGAAAGGCAAATCAGGGCAGGACTTATACACTGAATGGTAAGGTCCTGGGGAGTGTTGCTGAACAAAGAGAAGTGCAGGTTAATAGTTCATTGAAAGTGGAGTCGCAGATAGATAGGATAGTGAAGAAAGCATTTAGTATGCTTTACTTATTGGTCAGAGTATTGAGTGCAGGAGTTGGGAGGTCATATTGTGGCTGTACAGGACATTGGTGAGGCCACTTTTGGAATAGTGTGTGCAATTGTGGTCTCCCTGCTATCGGGAGGATGTTGTGAAGCACAAAAAGATTTACAAGAATTATGCCAGGGTTGGAGGGTTTGAGGCTGGAAAATGGGACTGGATCAGTTTAGGATATCTGGTCGGCATAGATGAGTTGGACCGAAGGGTCTGTTTCCATGCTGTACCTCTCTATGACTCTATGACTCTGTAAAATAAAACAATTAAGTGAAAATCATTCTTCATCCAAGCCAAATGACATTTCGGTAGCCTCTTTTTAAAAAAACTTTTCCCTTGTTCTGATTTGTTTACACTCATTATGAAAGGAACCAGCCATGCAGCAACAAAAATAGCCATTTGAAAAGATCAACTTAACATAAGAAGTATACCAACGGCACAGACATCCGACATTAAAGACTGGAGCAGAGAAAATTAGGCTAAAACAGAAACAAACAGGAGTATGTCTAAATGGTGGGATTTCCAAATTTGGAGGGAAAGAAATCTTAATCTCTGAACCCTCTGTATCACTCTTGTAATAGAAAGGGGTCAGTAATTGCCTTGGATAAAAACATTTAGACAGCAGAGATCTATTGACAATGTGGTCCTGGAGGGTATTGCTGAACAAAGTGACCTTGACATAGTTCCTTGAAAATGGAGTCCCAGGCAGCCAGACAGGATAGTGAAGAAGGTGTTTGCTAGGACTTCCATATTGCTCAGTGCATTGAGTATTGGAGTTGGGAGTTCATGCTGTGGTTGTACAGGACATTGATGAGGCCCTTTTGGAATATTGTTTGCAATTCTGGTCTCCCAGTCATAGGATGGATTTTGTGAAACTTGAAAGTGTTCAGAAAAGATTTGCAAGGATATTGCCAGGGTTGGAGGGCTTGAGCTACAGGGAGAGGCTGAATAGGCTGGGGCTATTTTCCCTGGAGTGTTAGAGGCAGAGGGGTGACCATATAGAAGTTTTAAAAATCATGAGGGGCATGGATAGGCTAAATAGACAAGGTCTTTCCCCTGGTGTGAGGTAAACCAAAAGTACAAGACACAGGCTTAGGGTGAGAGGAGAAAGATTTTAAATGGACCTAAGAGACAACTTTTTCACACAGAGGGTGGTGTGTGTATGGAAGAAGTAGAGGCTGGTACAATTTCAATATTTAAAAGGCATTTGGATGGGTGTATGACTAGGAAGGGTTGAGGGGGGTTATGAGCCAAGTGCTGGCAAATGGAACTCGATTAGTTTGGGGTATCTAGTCAACATGGACAAGTTGGACCAAAGTGTCTGTTTCCATGCTGTACATCTCTATCTCTCTATGACATGCAAACTAGTTCAGTTTGACTGTCAACCAATCTCCGCATTGTTCCCTGTTTAGTTGTCACTCAATGCCCAGAAATAACAGCTCAGTTAGTAGAACTGTGTGCCTTGTATTTCATTTGGAGGTGTGTATCCTGAAGGTTTGGTGTTGGGATTGGTGCATTAAATATCTTCCCATGCATGGGAAAATCAGTAGCCAGTATAAATTTTGTGAGTTACTTTTACACAATGGATCTGGAATCTCCACAATCTGCCTTTGTGAAATGAGGATAAAATGCGCACTACCATCATTTGAGAATGGAGTGCAATGGTATCCCATTCTGAAATCTGATATACAGCTTATTCCATCAATGACCACACCCTTCCCTCCCCTCCTCATCTTTCTTGTCAGAAATAGCCCTTGCCTGGCACTTGTGTTACTTACCATTTGTCAGCTCAAACCTAGATAACATCCAGGTCTTGCTGCATTTGGAAGTGAACTGCTTCCATATCTGATTGCTAGCAAATGAACCTGAACATTGTGCAATCTTCAGCAAACATACCTAGTTTTGATCTTATGATGGAGGGAAGGTCATTGATGAAGCAGCTGAAGATGGTTGTTGGGTCGAGGACATTTTCCTAAGGAACTCCTGCTGAGATGTTGTGGAGTTGAGGTGACTGACCTCCAACAACTGCAGCCATCATGGGAGTGGCATGGTGGTTCAGTGGTTAGTACTGCTGTCTCACAATGCCAGGGACCCGAGTTTGATTCTTGCCTCGGGCGACTGTCTGTGTGGAATCTGCACGTTCTCCCCGTGTCCGCGTGGATTTCCTCTGAGTGCTCCAGTTTCCTCCCACAGTCCAAAGATGTGCAGGTTATGTCATTTGGCCCTGCTAAATTGCCCATAGTCCAGGAATGTGTAGGTTAGGTGCATTAGTCAGGGGAAATGTAGAGTAGTAGGGTAGGGAATGGGTCTGGGCGGGTTACTCTTCAGAGGGTCAGTGTGGACTTGTTGGGCTGAATGGCCTGATTCCATACTCTAGGGATTCTATGAATAAGAAGTGAATTTAGTTTACCTTCCTGAGTGCAATAACCCTCAATCTCTTTATTGAACAAATATCTAACCTTCTGAGGAAGGGTCTCTGGACCTGAAATGTTAACTTGGATTTCTCTCCACAGATGTTGCCAGAGCTTTCCAGCAATTACTCTTTCTAACCCTCAATCTCAGTTTTTGCATTTTCAATTGATCCCATAGCCTCAATGAGAATCTGAGGGAGAACGTATTCCGAGAACAGCAGCTTGCTGACACAAGCTCTGGACAGCCTCACTGTAATTTTAAAGTTATGTTCCTTTGTTCTGGACTCCCCTCACCAAACAATTTCACTCTGTATCTGCTGAATAAATCCATTAATCATCTAAAATACTTTGATCAGATCAACCCCTAATCTTCTAAATATAAGATTGATCAATGCAAATTGTTCTCCTAATGTAGCCCTTTCAGGTCCACTGTTGTCCTGCACCTCTTCTAAGACCAACCTTGAGCTTTAGTGGCAAGAACTTAACCCTGTCACTCCTACTGTGGGCTGGTAACTTCTAATTCTTTCTATTCCAATCCCCTTCAGATAAAGACCAGTATTCCATTAGCATTTTTGTTTATTTTTTTCGCACCTGTCCCCTAATTTTTTGTGAATTTGTTTACTCCAAAATCTCTCTGCTCATCCACTGCACCAAGCTGGTTTCCATTTACTCCAATCTCATTCGTTTTAACTATTCCATTTCTCAGTTTTGGGCATCCTTGTTGTGCCTTGGTAACCATAACTAAAGGTAGTTTTTCAATGTGATTTAATGTGTGTTTGTGGTAGAAATAAAATAAAAGAGTTTGCCAATATTTGTCAGAAAACAATATCCCCTTTGATATGAAATATCAATATAAAGTTTAGCAACTGGAGGGAGGCAGGGGTCACTGGAATCAAAACACCACTTGCAGAAGAATCAGTGTTCCCTTCAACCCTTTAAACACTGTCCTTATCTTTCTTTAAAAAGTCAAATTACACAAATTAATAACAAGGAACAAAAAGTAAACACTTCAGACTGAACTTCATTATATGTTACTGTGACAACCAACGAGTGATTACAAGGTGTGCCTTATTTACTTTGAAGCCCAGCTTCTGAATCTAGGTTTTTATGGTTGGGTAAGACCTGGACCAGACTTACAGCAATTCATCAGTGATATCTATCTTTCGAGGCAGGGTCAATGTTCAGATTTCTGCCCCCATACCTGACAACAAAGGCTTTGACCTTTCTTCTTAGTTTTCTGTGTATTCTGCTTTAGTGGTCACAGAATCTGTCTGGCGCTGTATGTGCAATGGGTTAGGCTGTCCAATGCCAAGAATTAGTCCAAAGCAAAGAAATTCCCAAATTCTCATGAATATCTTGACACTGACTGTGCTTTCTTAGACAATTGAGATTTGACTGTTGTATAATTGGGCATCTTAAGTGGAAGAATAAAGAAGGAATTTAGGAACATCTTTGTTTTAATTGTTATCGCTAAGCAGCAGTAGATGGAGGTCACAAGCCCCTTCCACGTCTCCATTTTAGTTTGAACTAAAATAGACAGTTTAAAACATAACCATCTTTTAACATCTTACATTCCTAACAAAATGATGAAGGTGGCTGTTGTAATGAATAAACTAAGTTTAATATTTCTTATTTGAGCAGTCAGTGACAGAAAGTAAATCAATGAAGCATTGTTCTTCAGACAATGAGGAGGAGCATGAAGAAATATTTCCATGCACAGAGGCTTCTTAGAGATGAAAATCCATTGCGCGAAGAGCAGCTGAGGGGTCATTGCACCTTTTACACAAAATTTGGATCAACATTTGATCAAAGGCAAACAGTGCCACATGAAGAGCACAAGGCAGTGGCATTAGTTTGCATCACTCTTGCAAGAATTTGGCAGAATGCAGTGCTTTAATGTTCTGTAGTTCTCCAATATAAATGGGGCTATTGTGAGTGAGCAGCAGCTTCCTGTGAATTACAGAGCAAGCAAAGCAATTCTCTCTAACTTTTTTTGAACCTAATCAGGAACTGTTCAATTGGATTGTGCAGAGAAAGTTTTACTCAGTGTCTCACCATGGGCTCTACCTGTGCTGTTAGATTCTAATGGTGACAATCCAGACAGCTAGACAATGTACTTAACTCCATGCTATACCTGTTCTGGGAGTGTTTGATGGGGACAATATCAAGGGAGCTTTGCTCTGCATCTAACCCCATGCTGTATCTTTCCTGGGAATGTTTGATGGGTAAAGGAGAGAGGGATAGTTAATCTGAATCTCACTAACTGTAACTCCCTCAGATGTGCAACAGCATAGAAGCAACCTTACTCTGTATCTAACCCGGTGTACTATCGGATCTGAAAGTCTTCAATGGGGTCAGTATTAATCTGTCTCTAGCCAATAATATTCCTGCCCTGGGAATGATTCAATAGAACAGTGTAGAGGGAACAACACTCTGTATTTATACCCAGGCAGTATCGTTCCTGGGAGTACTTGATGGGAACAATGTAAAGGAAGCTTTACTCTGTATTAAAACCTATGCTTTCCTCTTCTGGAAGTACTTGATGGGGACAGTGTGGAGGGAGCTATTATCTATATCAAACCTTGTGCTATCCTCTCCTGAGAGTGTTCAATGGGAATGGTGTAGAGGTAACTTTACTTCCAGTTTAAACGAGCAATTTAACACCAAACTGTACCTTTCCTAAAAGTATTTAATGTGGACAGTGTAGAGGGTAGTTTATTTCAGTTTGAAAAAGTAGATGAAGCTTGGTTTGCTGTCTAATCTTTGCTTTCCTGTCCTGGGAATGTTCAGCCTACCCACTTCCATGCCTCTTCCTCCCTCATCACAGCCCTGGTCTTTCAGGCAAGGATTGAAGAGTGGCCTGCAATTTTTGAATTAAAAACCATCAATTAAAGACGCACATAATTTGCAGAGATGTGTACCAGTGTTGCATTGTGTCATGTTACTATCAGTAAGACCACATACACTATTGTTACATAATTGAACCTCTTCAGCAGGTTAGATTAAACTTTAGTCTAAAAATGTCAAGGATTGTAATGGCCCTGAAACCTGTTTATGTTTTCAAGATGAAACTCTCAGTAGGATGTCTCCAAAATCTCACCCTTGGGGTATCCAACTGTGCCCCCAAATATCCACAACCTTTTTATGAGAGAGAGTTCCAGACACAACAGTGACAGCATTTCAAAATGCAAGACATGCCAACACTCAGGCTTGGGCTGGCAAGTGGCAAGTAACATTCACGCCACATAAGTGTCAGGCAAAAACCATCTCCAACACGAACAAAAGTAGCCATTTCCCTTTCAAATTCCATGGCATTACCTTCACTGACCTCCCCCACTGTCAACATCTTGGGGATGTTGGGAAACCCTCCCTCTATTCTTATCCAGAATGGAACTGGACCACCATATAAATAGTGGCAATGAAAGCAGGTTAGGCACTAGGAACCATGCAGTGTATAAATCATCGCCTGACTCCCCAGAGCATCTCCAGCATCTCCAAGGCACAAGTAGGAGGTGACAGGACACTCCCCACTTGTCTGGATGAGTGCAGCTCCAACACTCACGAAGCTTGACACCATCCAGGACAAAACAGCACACATCCACAAACATCCAATCCCTTCACCAAAGAAGCACAGTGACAGCGGTGTGTACCATCTGTGAGACACACTCAGAAATTTACTCAGGCTTCTTAGACAGCACCTTCCATGCCCATGACCTCTGCCATCTAGAATAACAAGGGCAGCAAATACATGAGAACACCACTACTCCAAACCAATCACCATCCTGACTTGTAAATATATAATTGTTGCCTCACTATCACTGGGCCAAAGTACAGAAGTGCCCTTCCAAACAGGATTGTTGGTGCATCTCCCTCTTCTCACTCCACTGGTTCGGGGGGGACTTACCAACAACCTCTCAAGGGCAATTAGAGACAGGCAATAAATGCCAGTCCATGCAGCAACACTCACATGCAGTGACTGATTTTTTTTTTACAAAGGCACTTCTTTTGTGTAAAGACTTCTGGGAAATTTTGAGTCTAAGCTCCCATGTCATAATCAGTTAACTAGTGAGTGGGAAGCTCTACCTTTTGTGGATCGTGGAAGAAATGCTGGAGAACGGTATTGAGAAACAATTCAACCCTGTTCTAATCAAATGGCAAAGGAAGTTTGAAGGGCTGAATGGACTCCTCCTGATCCTTTTCCTTGTCTTTCTTGCTTTAACTCTATTTTGAATAGTAGACGCAAAAACCCAAAGGCAAAACAAAATTAGTTGTTTTAATTGTCTTACGTTTCAGACAGAATAGAACAAAGTTGTACAAAAAATATTTACATTTGATTAGAGTTTAGATCTTCACAAACATTGGCACAGACAGTAAAAACAAACAGCTGAGTTAATTCTTACAATTATATACAGTCATTAATTACTTGGTTAGAACACAGGGTGAAATCTCCTACATTTGCAGCTTTGTCCATTTGAGATTCCCAGTTTATATTTAAAGACTAACATGGGTTGTGGCAGTGCTTTTGAGGTTTATTCGGGAACTGATGGAACTAAAATGCTCCAATCTGAGCTCTATCCCTCATGACAGTCGTTAGCTATCTGTGGAGGTAAATTCAGGACTTGTGTGTTTCTTGTATTGTAGAACGCATGTCAAAAGCAAATACACAGAATGTAAGAGAACCACAATGGATGAAAGGAGAGGTGGATCAGAAAGTCATGATCAGCTAGCAATATATCTTGACACCACTTAACTATTTATTTGGAGAAACCTGCCTTGCTCTTGCTTTTTCTTCACTATCCACTGAAGTGTGCAGGAAGCATGGATTGGTCTCGACAGTGACATCGCTCAGCGAGCCATATTTGGTCAAAAGTCGATTGCACAGGCTCAAGCACAAAGAATAGAAACCTGGTGGACGTTCTGGAGCATGGTCTGTGCCCTCTGAACTGTATCGGGAACAAAGGGGCAGCAGCTTCACGACAGGTTGATCAAAAATAAACAAGAGAAGACAGAGTGAGAAAAATCAAAGTGGACTGGTAAGAGGTGACAGAGAAAAAGATAGATGTAAACCTCCTTCTCTTTGGTCCTGTATCCTTACCAAAGGACAAACCTGGGCATTGCAGATATTGGGCCTTTGTCAATATCTCACTTAGTTAACCAGTGGTCATGTATGGGCATACACAGTGTTGATAAACTGTTAGACCATACAAACCATCACAGCTGACTATCTCCCTGTCGCTCCAAACATAGACATTCTTCCAGCAGACACCACTATAACTAAAGGCGATTCCTGACTGAACTCTCCCTCCATAACAGGTTGAGAGATAACCATCAGTCTTTCCCAGCCCAGGCCTGACTGTCTTCAGTTATGAGAGGCCAGGATTACCCTGATATTGGGATTCAGTGACTTACAGATTTTGGGGAGCTGACAGCTTCTCTTCAGTCACTGATGGGAATGAAACATAAACCCATTTTTGTGTCAGCCAGGGCTCAGTGGATAGCATCTCTGTCTCTGAGTCAGTAAATTGTGGTTTCAAATCCCACCCTCTGGAATTTGGGCACAAAAGCTGGACTGATACTAACACTGAGGGAATTTGGCATTGTCAGAGAGAACATTTTAGACTTCTTGCCACCAGTTGCATCTAAGAAAGGTGCAAGAGATCCCATTGCACTATTGTTGAAGAGTGTTTTCCATAGTATCCTGGCTAATATTTATCCCTGAAACAAAGCCACTGAAAACTCTATTCTGGTCATTCTCTTTGAGAAACTTGCTACACGCAAATTCACTACAACATTAAAACAGTGACTACATTTCAAAAGAACTTCATTGGTTTGTGAAGCACTTTGGGATATCCTGAAATTGCGAAAGGTGCTATATAAATGCAAGTGTTTCTCTAGCTGACCAGCATTGAATAAATGTTTTGAGTCTAACTTTACCTTGCCAGTCTGACTATTAGAGAACAATAACTTTCGTCGAAGGCCAGTCACTTTGAAAGATTACTTTAGACCATGGTAGTGTTCAATAATGAAGAGGCCGCTGGTGGTTGCCTTTGGCACTGTCTCAGAGCATGAACCTGAATGGAACTGATTCAGCACTGCCATCTCCTGCTTCAAATTCCAGACAAGCAAGTGCTGGCAAAATAAGTTTAACATTAGTAAAGTTAATTAACTAGAAGTCTCACTTATGGGGACATTTCCCCACAACACAAAACAAAGTGTACCAGGGCACATTATTTTATCAACTCTTTATCTTCCCTCTTCTATTCCTGAAAGTTTTGAACAGATTGCTGGGTACGGTTCCACTTTGACTCCTCACTGGGGTACTGTTCAGTTCCTCAGGTAGTAGCTGTTTGTCATGGGTGGGCTAGGAGAGCATGCATCAGCTGTATATGTTGGCAGTAGAGGGCATCAGAGCAGCATATGTCTCTCATCTCATATAATAACAGTGCAACCAGTTCTCAACATTGCTGTGGCAAGAATGATAATGACAATTCCACTCCTGAAATCACTGCAGTGCTCCAATTGTCATTTGTACTGGCATCGGACATGTATCATATAACAGAATTTTAGTTTTAAACCAGGTGTGGCTTTTGCCTATTGCTGTATCTGTTGGATTTTCGAACCTATTATTCCTTGAGGGTAACAAGCCTGTTTCAAACAGCCAAATTTATGGGTATGTACCCAAACAATTCCTTCTAAATCCAAGTGCCTTGTGCATCTACTTGTAACACAGAATAGATTTTATACATTTCTAATGTCAACAAACATGATTTGCAAGTGACAATCACATCAAATCATACAGCATGAAAGATGGCCTAAGGCCCATCATATATGAGTTGTGTCTCTGAAACAGCTATCCAGTTAGTCGTACTCTCCTGCTCCTGCCGCACAGTTCGACATCATTTTTCCCTCTGTTGGGTTTAAACAGTCAAGGCAACTGATCCTGAACACAATTTTAAAATGGATGGACAGAAGGTCAACTCATCCCTGTGCGTCTAAAAGCTTTTAGAAGCACAAAGTGCAAATTTGAGAAATTCACTCTTGACATTTGTCATATTTTTGCTTTATGCTGTGCATAAATTCGCTGCTCTGCTCCTTACAACTATCACTAGTCCTCAAGATGTTCCTCAATGGCTGTGAGAGAACTTGGTCCATGAAAGCCCACTAACATGACTATTTTTTTTCTTTTCCTTAAAGGACCTGATCATATCATTATATGTTTTCTCTTGACTGCAACTAGACTGTCGACAGTACTAATGATACTGACAATTTCTGTCTTTCATGAGCAGATCTTCCAGCATAAAGAGCACGGGAGTAAAAATAGACTGAAATGACCGTGAAAAACCAATAACACAAAGCAGCAGCTGATTTTACACAGTGGCCAATTTTCTTTCCAATGTGTGTAAAATCAGTTATTAATTTATATTGACTATTTTTAATACAGACGAAGATCATTTCAAACCTCTCAATGTTCAAATGCTTAGCCATCGCACTTTAGACCCTGAACAATCAAATTAATTATATTGAGCACAGATTCTCAGGAAACTGTTAAACTGTTTTGTTTAGGACCAATAATTTGTTTCAAATGTTAATTACGCACAATCAGCTAATCAGTGGCACTCAAATAATAGGGACATAGGACAGATGGATGCAGTAATTGAGCTTCAGATTAATGGGAATTCCTGTTTTTTAAAAAAAGCTACAAAATAAACAAATATATTACTGGGGTTCATTTCTTGAAGAACAGAATTCAAGGGATATGACATTATATTAAATTTTTATAAAACCTTGGTCAAACCACGTTTGGAATACTGAGTGCAGTTATGGTCTCAAAGTTACATAAAAATGTATAAAGGCATTACAGAAAGTGCAAAAAATGTTTAAAAGGATGATATCAGAATTGACAGTTTGGAATGACTGGGAAAGAATCAATAAGCTGGAGTTTCTCTTTCTCCAGAAAAGATAAGGCTGAGGAGTTACCTATTAGAGTATTCTTTTTTTCTTCTAAATCTATGAAGCAATTTGAGAGGGCAGACATAGTGAAAATCTTTCTATTAGTGGCACAGACCACAACTAGGGGTTATCAGAGTATTCTCGATTAACTAATCAAGTGAACTGTACAGGAGCAACCCCTACCCAGAGGGAACTCATGATCACAGGGAGTGACTGAGGCAAATGTTACAGATATGTTTGAGCCAAAGCTGGATAAACACATGAAGGACAAAGGAACAGAAGGATATACGAACACATGAGCAGATAAATTAGGAGCAGTAAGAGGCCACTTGCCTTCTTGAAGCTGTTCCACAATTTAATAAAACCATGGCTGATCTGATTACATCACATTCACACCTTTCACTCCCTTGCATAACAAAGATCTATCTACCTCAGCTTTAAAAGTATTCAAGGACTCTCGTTGCACTGACTTGTGAGTTCAAAAGACTCATGACACTGTGAGAAAAAAAGACTCTTCATCTCTCTTTTAAATGGACATCTACTTCTTTTGAAACAGTGACCACTTGTTCTAGATGTGTTGATGGGATGAAATGCTGATGAGGCTAATGTACAGTATGAACCTGTTGGGCTAAATGGCCTGAATGAGTGCCCCAAATTCTATGTAATACAACACAATACATTGTCACCAGTCACACAGCTTCCAGAATAGCAACTATCTGTGTTAGGGTCCAAATCAGCTTTAAAAATAAAAGGTCTCAATCAAAATTGTCACTATTAATTTTTGGAAAGATTACCATTGTTGAAAACTGTTGCACTTGTTTCAGAATATAGATCTAAATTTTAACAATCACTGATGACTGTGATCAGAGTAACTTCAAGCAATTTTCATCCCTTAGTTTTCAATGATGCTCAATACTTTCTCGTTAAGATTTTTCTGCCTTATTGATCACTGGACTCTGCTGAGAAAAGTAACATAGGTTAGACAGTAATAGTTTATCACTCAGAGGCAGCTCAGACTGCACTTTGTCGGTATTTGTACCAACAGAGGCAAACATTTGATACCTGCGTTCTGTTTTACATGAACAGATAAAGTGGAACACAAACAACTGAGGCAAGCTTGACCATAACATCATCCAACAAATAATTCCAACCCACACAATCTTTGAGGTATTGGTTCCCTTGAAGGAAATGCTCTGATACTTCAGTTACTTGAATGGCCTTGAACTATGGTCACATCTGCCCTTTCAGGTCAAGGGTCAAGGGTCATCATTTGAGAGAACTCCCAACTTCTCCTCTTCAATCTCCTGGCTAACAGTTAATAGACAACCTTCTGAAAAATATTATCTAAGACAGGACAGTTCAACTGGTCATTGATCCACACTGACGCGTCTGGAATCTCCCTCATCCATTTGCTCTCATCGGACTCCAGTGGCAACTCACAGTGTGAAGACGAGCTGACAATGTTATAAAACGCTGAGTGCTTCCTTTATCGTCATCTCAAATGAATCACAAAATGTTCTCAGAAGAAGGAAATAAAGATAGTGTCTCTAATCTCACTCAGAACAATGGAAAGTATGCACTATCCTAATTGTAAGGTTGATAGTCATGTTCTCAGATTTAAAAACAAAGACAAATTCAAGACTGGTTGGTAATTTGTGCAAAGCTGTTGATATCCTTCATGACTATTTCAAGTGCAGGGAACTTGTGTGTTTTGTAAACAATGTGTAGCAGTGGCAGCTGAATTGGTCAATCTGCCTGGCTGGGAACCCAGGTAAACCGCCAACCTCCCTCCCCATCACGTTGTACAAAGGCCTGGCCTTGGCAGAAGGTGTGCGTCTTCACGTTGCGGTGGGGATTGAGCGAGGTGGAGAAGGCCACATCCGTTTTATTCGGGGCTGCCTTGCATGCATGAAAGGGCGGTTCAGTGGGGTGGTAAAGTGCGTGGATCGGGCGAGGCGGTGCTGAATAATGGGGGCGGGGAGAGAGCTCGTTTGTACAGCAAGTCTCCAGTGGGCAGGGACTGGCAAGGAAGTTCCCTGCGGCTGCAGGATCCTGGCTGTAGTCTGCTGGCATTGCATAGTCCGTGTTGTACTCGGTCACCTTCTGTTGATCGCTGCTGTAATCAACCAACGTCTCAGAAATAATGGCACTGTAGTTAGCTGAAGAACTGTCATCAATAGTGTTGGCATCTTTTAATCCTAAAGTCTTGAGCACCCAGGTTTCGACATAGGGATTATGATGATCATCTTGGGCGTTATAGCAGCTACTTTTATTTTTACAGATTGGGTTTCCTCGTCCTCTCTTTGGGAGGCTCTCTGCTGCTGGTTTCTCTGCAAAGTAATCTCCAGCCTCGTCCTGCTTCTGAAACAGGCGCTTCTTACATTTGGAAATTCCATCATTCTTTTGTCCATTTTGAATCAATAATTTCTGTTAAAATGAAAATAAGGTGAGTTTTTGTTTGCTGCTTTGGAAATCTTATATTAATGAAGAGAAAGAGGACTTTTAGAATGTTCAAGTCTGGTGGTGTTTTGCCAGCAAAGGACTTTTGATCTGTTATAATTTGGGAAATGGGGAACATAACTTATATACAACAAGGTTCCACAGACAGCAATAGGGAAATGACCAGATAATCGGTTATAGGAAGGTTGATTCTAGCATGAATATTGGTTAGGGAACCATGCTCTTCTGTAAAATTCCTCGTGTTTTTTTTTTACATCTAGTCAACAGGACAGATGGGGCTTTTGTTTAACAACCCATCCACAAGGCAGCACCATGGACAGCACAGCATATTCTCCTTGGATATGCTACTGCCAAATTAACAGCTTCAATGTCCTCAAGTGGTACTTGAACCCACAACCTTCTGGCCTCAAGTCAAGAGTGCTGAATAGTGAGACACAGCTGACACCAAAATACATTCTTGCCAATAATAATAGTCAGGTATGTTTGGTACAGTCACAACCCAATCCCTAATGGATCTGAACCCACAACATTAAACTACTCCAAACAGGCTTATTAGATTCATCAATCAGATGACTAAGATGCCAAGATCAGTAAGGCTAAACTTCCACGTCAACAGAATAGTGCCAATTTCCTTATGTTACAATAACTACATTACATATAGACTAATGTTGAGAGCTTTATCTGTATCTAACCCTGTGATGTAACTGCCCCGGGGAGTGTTTGATGGGACAGTGTAGAGAAGATTTTACATTCAATCTGTGCTGTTGGTAATCTGGGAATACCTTCACAAACACTAAGTCCAGTGCTGATAAGTTATAGTTGAACATAAATAAATTACCAAAAATTAACATCTTCTTATATTTAGGGACATCTGATATAGTACTCATTGGTCCTACCGGCATGGATGCATTTTGACAACTACATACCCTGGCCTTGTCCTCCAAGGATTTAACGTAAGTGGAGTTCAGGTATTCTCTCAGCTTGCTGTTTTCCTCATGGAGCCTAGCAAGTTCTTCCTCCTTTTGTTCAAGTGTGTCCTGGAGCTGTGGAAATAATTATTGGAGATTTTGTATTACAAACAAATTGGCTGTTGCAAAGTGCTTAAAATGTGCCCTAGTTCCCTCTTGAAAGTGGGTCGTTTAAGATAAATGATAGCAATTTGGCCAAGGACCTTATCTTTGGGAACTCTGTCTGCAATTTCTTGGAGGTATGATAATTGTTCTTCGATATCCTCAATCATCATCGTGTACATTAGATATGATTTCAGCTGCTATAGACTTTCCACTGTAAAGACTAGTTTCCCTAATGGCAGACACGTGCTAATAAGGAGAATAAGATGGATTGTTCTCAGAACAATAAGGTTAAGATTTATTTGAGGTACTGAAAATTTTGAGGGGCTAATGTGATTAAATGGAGATATTGCTTTCACTGACCAGAGGGTCGGTTATGAGTGAACACAGCTATCTTTACGAAGGAAGTTTGAAGTTTGGAACTGTCTTGCATAAACAGCAATTGATGATTGCTCAACTGTTCTTATAAAACCGAGACTGAAAGATTTTCATAAAAGCAAAATATTGCAGACGGTGAACATCTGAAATAAAAACAAGGTGCTGGAGAAACTCAGCAGCTTTAGCAGCACTTGGGTAGAGTGAAACTTGTTTTGAGTCTGATATGACTTTTCTTCAGATAGAACAGAACTGATTAATTTTGCTATCCAAATGCATTAAGGGATATGAGGCATGGAACCCGTTATTCATTCATGGGATGTGGGCGTTCCTGGCTGTGCCAACATTTATTACCCAGATGAGTTCCATTTTTTAAAATCCAAATTTCATCATCTGCCAGTTTTGGTATTTGAACCCATCACTATAGAACATGAACCAGAGTTTCTGAATGGCTGATCCAGTGACATTAACACCATGCCATTTCCTCCCTTTGATGGGTATATAGATTTTGTGATCATACTGATGTCAATACGATCTCAGTGATGCGTAACAGAATAGATTTGAGGTATTGAATGGCTTCCCCCATAACTAAGTTCCAAAGACAATTGACAAAGGAAATGAGAGATAGGGATGAGGAGATTTTCTTTTCTCTGTGAGAGGCACCAAATGGATTGAGATTAAATGGGTAGATCCACCACTGAGCCTGCACAGTTGCTCTAGGGTGCATAGCCTCCAGCTGTGATGTATTAGTGTATGCAACCTGTGTAAAAATGTTAAAGGGATTGGATGTAGGTTTGCTCGCTGAGCTGGAAGGCTCATTTTCAGACATTTCGTCACCATACTAGGTAACCTCTTCAGTGAGCCTCCGAATGAAGCACTGCTTACTGAAGATGTTACCTAGTATGGTGACGAAACGTCTGAAAATGAACCTTCCAGCTCAGCGAGCAAACTTACATCTAGAACCTCAACCTGAGCTACAAATCTTCTCAAAACATGCTAATGTTAAAGGGAATATGAAAAGTCAAATTTAAAGCTCTGAAGTATGGAGTGATGCTGTGTTCCTGAAGTATCCAATTGGTTAGTTGGAGCAGTCCAATCATGCCAGCCCTTGTCCTGATATACAGAACCAGACAGAAGTTGGAGGCCATTTAGCCCATCATGTGTGTTCCAATTCTCTGCAAATAAAATTCACTCAGTCCAAGTCCCTCACCTTTTCCCTGTAGCCTTGGGATGGCATTTTCTTTCAGATAATCATTCAATTTTCTTTTGAAAGACACAGTAGGCTAAGCAATGTGTATCTATTTCTTGGCTTAGTAAATGGGGTCGAGATGCAGATCAGCCATTATCGAATTGAATGGTGGAACAAGCTGGGGAGTGAAGAATGGCCTCCTTCTGGTTCTATGTTCTTGGCCCAGGATAACACAAGGAAATTAAGTTATTGATTCTCATTGCCCAATAGTTATTAGATTTTTAAGCATCGGTCAAGAAGATTAATGGAATCTCTAAGGATTACAATCAAAGCAACAAATTACCTGTTTATTTTTATGGAGCTGAGATGATAGGTGGCCTGTCCATATGAAGTCATCTTGGACACTTGTGTCATATTCCAGGAAGTAGTCTATTGAGAAGTTGAAGCAAGTCATTGAGTCATGCCAATCATGGAGCTACACAGATTCTCCCACATTACTAGTACCAGTCTTTCCAGACTCCCCAAGATGCTGGGCTCCCGGGTGCACAGGCTACCCCACTTCGCTGGGCGCCCAGGTACACAGACCCCCCATGTTGCTGGGCGCCCAGGTGTGCACAAACCCGCACCCCCCATGATGCTGGGTGCCCTGGTGCACAGACTCCCCCACGTCACTGGGTGCAGACTCCCAAATGTCACTGTCGCCCATGTGCACAGAACCCCCCCATGATGCTGGGTGCCCTGGTGCACAGACTCCCCCATGTCACTGTCGCCCACATGCCCAGACTCCCCCATGATGCTGGGCACCCGGGTAAACAGACTCCCCCACATCACTAGGTGCCCGGGTGCACAGACTCCCCCATGTCGCTGGGTGGTGAATCTGTGGTCCTCGTTGTCACGGAAGGCTGTGGAGACCAAGTCATTGAGTGTCTTTGAGAGATCAATGGGTTTGGATTATTAAGGGGATCAAGGGATGCCAGGGAAGGCAGGAGACTTAGGTTGAGAAACACATATACCATGATGGAGTGATGGAGCAGTCTGGATAGGCCGAACGAGCTAGTTCTGCATCTTGTGGTCTTATGGGCTAAACCATCTTTGCCATTTCATTGGGTGGCCGTGTATGCGGACTCTCCCTCATTGTTATGAGCCAGTCTGTACAAACGAGGATGCCCACTTTCCATTTAATGATTTTTTTCCCCGTTTGTTGTAACAAATTGGCTGTTTCAGCACTATTTGATTTGTAAATGGAATACAAAGTCAGGATTGGAATTTGGAAGCCATTGACCCCAGTTTCCCCCAGCCACAGGCCAGCTCCGGCCTCTCCATGTCCCCCCACCTTTTGCTGATTTACTGGGGTACCCGTTTTCCGGGAGCTCAGGAGCGGGGCAACGAGCCCACGACAACTCGGGGCTGTACACGTGCCTCACGCCGCTTCCTGGTTTAATGTTTAGCTGGGCTCATCTCTGGAGGCGGGTTTCAGGGGAAGCGAGCCAAAGGTCGAGGTAACAGTGTGGGTGTGTAAAACAAACCATCCAACAATAATAAGAGCCGAGCTGCTGCAGCGGGAGCTCAGCAAAACGGCAGGGACGGCATGGCTGTTGGACTTTATTTACTCAGTTGCCAGAAACGCTCCGTTACTGCACCAGGAGCAAGGGGTGGGGAGGGGGCAGCTCGGGGTGTCCAGGCCAGGCTGCACTTCACCCCAAGACTGGAGCTGCTCTCCTAGCCAAGGCCTACTACGTCTCTTACCTTGTGGCTGGGTTTCTCTCTGGCTGCTTCTGCTGTTGTCCAGGATACCGCCCGGCCACTGAGAGTACCAGGTTTCCATGGAAATGTCAACACTGGCTGACGTCGCCAGTGAAGAAGAGTACTCATAGTGCTGGTCTCCTACAAAGCACTGGTCCTGGCAGGAGAGAATAGTGTTCTGGAGATGGAGGAGAGATGGAAGAGGGAGAGAGACATGGAGGGTGTGAGAGAGACAGAGTGTGTGTGCGAGAGAGAGAGTGGGGAAAGCGACAGGGTGGGTGAGAGAGAGGATGGCAGACAGAAAGAGACAGTGGGGAGAAGGAGAGAGACAGGGTGTGAGAGAATGTGGAGAGGGAGAGAGGCAGGGAGGGTGAGAGAGAGAGTAGGGAGAGGGGGAGCGATAGGAAGGGCGTGCGAAAGATACACAGGGAGTGAGGAGAGACAGGTAGGGGGTGAGAGATGTTGGGGGTGGCGGAGAGAAAGGGAGACAGGGAGAGAGTGGAAGGGTGTGGGAGAGAAAACGAGGGAGAGAAATAGGTGGGACAGGGAGAGAAGAGAGACAGGTGTGTCGAAGAGGGGAACAGAGAGACGAGAAAAAAGGGAGAAAGAAAGTTCAGAGAGCGAAGGGTAAGCGGAGGAGGGAGTGGGAAATGGGCAGGGAATAAGGGGGTAACGGTGGGCAGAGAGAGGGGGGTCAGAGAGAGGAGCAGGGGGATCAGAGAAGGGGTGGGGGTCGGGAAGAGGGGGTAGGGCGTCAAAGAGTGAGGGGAGCGGAGAGGGAAGGTAAAAAGGGGAGAGGTGTCAGAGATATGGGAGGAGACAGAGAGAGGGGAGTTCGAGAAAGACAGAAAAAAAGTGGACAAAGAACAAAGAGAAGGGGTACAGGGAGGGAGGGAGTAGGGGCGAAAGAAAAGGCGAGAAAGGGGGACAGAAGAGGAAGAGTGGGGAGGATTGGAGAGAAAGAGCGGAACGTGAGAGACAAAAGGCAAAAGGTAGAGAGGCGAGGGGGAGGGGCAGGGGAGGAGAGAGAAAGGGGAGCAGAGAAAGAGAGGGGGAGAGGGAGTGGAGGGAGTAAAGAGAAAGAAATGGTCACACACACACAATTGGAAAAATAATAAGCGAGCGACAATGAGATCTGCAGTGATTTTTCGCGGGTTGGAAGGCCGCCATTCTCAGTATTGGCATGTCTCTGCCGAACTCTCTCATTTGTCGGAATCTGCCTCGTTGTTTCGCGTCTCATTTCGCTGAGCTATTTCAAACTCTCGTGCTTGTGCTGATTTCTGGGTGGATTTTGGCTTTCGGTTCTGACTTGTTCTAGTCTCCCGAACACATTAAGTAGTGCGGGACCTCTCTCTGGCTCGCTCCGATATTCATCCTATCTTTTCCACACACTCGCCAGCTCCCGGGGTGGGGGGCGGACTGCCCCACTCACACAAGCCGCCCCAGCGCTCCGTCTCCCGTTCACAACCCACTATCAAACTTGGGCGTTATTTTTAAAACAAAAACAAGTTGAGGAACGGGATTCCCGTGGTTTCTGATTCGGCGCGCTCGCTAAAGAGTGAAACAATGCCACCCAACTAAAGCAGAGAGAGACAGAGAGGGAAAACATCTAAAAAGAAAATAAAAACAACTAAACAAAAATACACAAATGCTGGTACTGGAACAAACAAAAGGGGGATAGTCAGAAAAAGGAGTGAGAAAGGGAAAAGATAAAGAGAGCGAGGGAGACAGAAAAAGACTGGAAAGAGAGAGAGGGGCGGGGCAAGAGGAGTAACAAGAATCAGACAGAAAGAGTGAAAGGCAGAGGTGGAGAGAGAGAGAACGAGACACAGGATGGAGAGATGGAGGAGAGATACACATAGATGCAAATTGAAAGGGAGGGGCAAAAACGGATCGAAAGAGAGAGGGGAGAGGGAGAAAAATGGGTAAAGAGGACAGATAGAATCACGCCAAAGAGTAAAGCGGGACACACCCACTGGGGTGAGGGGGGCGGGGGTGCTGTACAGAAAGAGGGAGTGAGACAGAACTGAACCTAATGATTAGGGAAACATAATCCCAATTCCTCAAACGTTAGTTTCGAGGTCCTAAACACAGTCAAAAGGAAAAGTTGTACTCAGTCATTTACCCACACACTCTAAACAATACTGCAACACCAATCAGATTACAGAAGAAGGAAATATTCTATTCAAAGTGCACAACCCTGAAACCACACACCAAAACCTCTCCTACTTCCCCTCCACTGCGATTAATGTGGACAGAAGTTCTGGAGAACGTTTTAAACTCTTCTTTCCCGTTTGTCTGTTTCTTTTGGGATATGTTAGAGTCTAAAATTGCACAGCTAACTAAAGTCAGTGGGATCAGCCTAACCAAACTCCTCTCGGAGGTTTTCGGCAGCACGGCCTCAGAGTTTTGCAACATTGTCAAACCCCATCAGCCTGCTTTACCCTGAACTGTAAATCTCAGGCTCAATCCTGTACTACGTTGAAGACTGCAGCAGGGACATCCACTCGCAGGTAATGTTTTGGTGCAGACTCCCAGAGATCTGAAGCTGCTCTGAAATACAAAGACCCTCACACAGATCGCCCCCGTCCCCTGTAATCGAGTCTGCGTGCACTCAACAGAGAGCTACAGTGCCCAGACTAAAGTGAAACCTCACACCCTTTCGGCTAATGGGAGGAAATGATTCAGAAAGTGGCGACTGGCTCCGTTTTATGATAGTGTGTGTTGCTGTTCAGCCTTGCAAGCTCCTTCTGCCTCTCTCGGCGAACTCGCTTCACAACTGCGTTCTCTCCCAGAGGAAGGGATCCTTGACTTGGGTCAAAGTGAACGCAGCTCCTTTGCAGTCAGTTGCGAAGAGCTAGAGAAGTGACATTCGAGAGAGCTGGACGGGCAGCTTTCCCGACTTTGCAGGGCTCACATTCACCACTTGTCAGGTGCATGAGGTTTTCTGAGCTGGTTAGACTGCTGGTCAGTCTAAAAAACAGCCTCCTAATTGAGTTTAAAACGCTGCATAAGGCAAATAAAGTTTTACTCTGCTCCCCCTTTCTCTCCCCCTTCCACCCACTGGGTCCTCAGATGCTCAGATTCACTTACCATCTCGAAGAGCGTGTGTCAGAGAGAGGGGGAAGAGACACACGGGCAGGCACGTTCTCTTTAAAACTCCACAGCCCTTTAAACCGACCTGAGAGTGTTGGTCCCACTATGGCTCTGAGCTCTGAACTGAACCAGTGACGCCTCGTGGACCAGCTCAACGAGCGATCTGATTTGGTGCAAAGCTGGCAACCTTGTGACGTGAGTGAGCAGCAAACCTGCTGAAATAAAAGTCAAGCAAGCAAGGCAGGGGTGGGGGAAAGAAAAAAAAATCCTCTTCAGCCTGTCCTCTGGTCCTTTCGATCCCCCCAGGGCGACACTGAGTTTTCTATCTCGCCTGCACTGTTCTGCATTTGCGGGAGTAACTCGGGGCTCTCAAGTGCGACGGACTTCAAGACGGGCAATCCGTAGATTATAGCATGTCCCCAGAACCCACCAAAGACATTCTGACTTGTAACCGTATCGAGTGGAGTTGATGAAGTGGCTGAAAACTCGCTTCCCTGGTTAAACATACTCCATCGACCCGCAGGCTTGTGTATTTGCACCTGATCGTTCAAACAGCAGAAACTGAAAGTTTGTAATTTTGCGTTGCCTTCTCTGCATTGGACCTCCTACGCGTTCTGTACAAGTGGGAGTGGTTCTCAATTAGAGCAGAATCGCAGAGACCTTATTAATAACTCAGCGCCTGTTGTCTGAGCACAACTGCACAGGTAACCTGACCCTTCCTCTGCGAGACCTGTGGGAGGTGCAGAACACCCTAGGATTAAAAATAAATACATCGACATATGGAAAGTTGTCATTTCATTCTACCCTGGAGAGCATGTCATTGAGTTAACCCATTAGGCAGCTTACATTAACAGAATGAAGCACTTCTTCCCCGATTATCAGCATCACAACACAATTGAACCTTTCTGTTACGTGCCCCATGGTTAATTACTTACCCAGATAATGACAATTATATCCATCTCCCTTCGGAGGACTGCACTTTGTATATCTTAAGCGACCTATACTAGCTGAGTTAAACACAATGAAATAAATACATTCTCATTTAAAGACTGAAAACATCATAATTGTGTTGGAACGAAATGTTAGTTGCACTTTATTTTACAAATATTGATTTGTTTGCTGGTTAGCACTATGTGTGTAATAATATGCATGTTTATCAGCCAATTATCATTTCATTCAGATAACAATCCCGAGATATTAAAAACAAGCAGATAAATAATAAATGGTTCAGGAAAATATTTCACCTCAAATATAACTTTTTTTGCAATACAGGATTTAAATTGCCATTAATTGATACCAAAACAATTGTTATACAAAGAAATCGAAATATTAACATTAATTATACCAATGAATAAGGTTGATTAAGGTTTGTATTATACATGTATCTTGATCAATAATTTGTTTTAATGCATTTGTTGTTGTTTTTGCAGAAGTTTTGTGCAAGTATTAGGCTCTGCTGCTGACTTTCAGAGTTACTGTGGAGAGATCTAGCCAATGGATGGATGCTGAGTGCCAGACTCTCTGGTACCTGGAACCCTGTCTGAGACCTCAACTCACGTCGGGCTCGGGATGAAATCCTTCAAAATAAGTCAACAAAACCACGGTTTCATCGCCCAAAAACAAAGGTGGGCAGAAAGGAACAACACAGGGATCGATCTAGCGCCTTTCCCCATCCAGGGGCGCCTTCCCTTTTGCACAATTTCAGCAAATTCCCCCCAATATCGGCCTAAAACTCTTCGAGACTGCCGCCATGTTGAAGAGTTGAAAGGTTAAAGCCTGGTTGGGGCTTGACGTCATCACTTTGCGTCCACTTCCACTCCAAACTTTTTTTAAGGAAAAACTTTCCCAAAGTTTACAGAAATTCACATTGCCCATCCCCCACCTTCATCCTGATGTCCAAAGAGATTCCAATCGAATTCTGCAATTATAGAAAATCTTTATCAAGCTCAGTGGCTGCAATTTCTGCCCCAAAGTGTCTGCAGACGGATCACAGCCCCAACTGGTCCAAGTTCCATCTGATTAGATCTACTATTTGTTTCCAGCTATTAAATTAACATTAAAGCTGATACTATTTGAACATTTTCCGTTCACTTCAAATCTTCTTTCGATATTTGTGTAACAAAATACAGGCAAAGATGTTTTCTAAACCCAATAAACAACTTTCTGTGTTTACAATTATTAAATTCATATAACAAGTGAAAACTGTTTTTGTCACATTATTCGTTCGACTACAGCAATCAATAATTATGACATTATTTTCTTAACATGTAGCTGACACTGTGACCAATTTTACAACTTTAATTTATGCAATTTCCATTGTTTTCCTGATACGAAATTTTTAATCAAGAGAATCAAGTCAATAAAAATGATGAAAATATGAAAAAGATTTGCAGGGGCCGTGGAACTTTAATTAGATTTTTAACAGTCTTTCTTCCAGTGGTGGCGTTTGTTATCTTTCGAATATAAATTCACTGTAAAAAGGACAGGTGTTGTAGCTCAAAATATTTACATTTATTCAAATAAAACAGACGAAATCGTTTATTTTTGTGTGTTTTGTTTATTCGAAACACTGCCCTCTAATGGCTGTGAGATTTTGACCTTAAAGTTTGACCTCATGAGGGACCTGTCACAGATGGAGTGAGAAACACTCGAAACGTATTGATGTGGGGATAGGGAGAGCATGGAGGATGCTGAGGAAGGAGCTGGTGTGAATGCAGTTGAGGTGTTGAGGCTAGTTGGATGTCACTGACACTTGGCATATTTAGCACTTAACAGCTCCTCACATATTGGAATGGAATTTCTGCTCCTGGAAACACTTGACACAACTTTTTTGAGGGAATAAGAAATTCATCCCAAAGCATAAAAATGACGCGGCTAGTGAGTTCCAGTCACTCAAAACTCGCCGTTTTTAAATTACGCATTCGATACAAATTCCCAATTATTTAAGTTTGGAGGGACACTGAGAGATTGGACAATTCAGTCAGGTTTGCCGATGAACTTTCGGATACAAATTGTAACACTGCAATGACAAGCAGTGGGAATAAACACTTTCTCACATTCACCGAACACCGGGTCTTTTAACGAATAAACTCAAACCAGCTCCGATTAACGAGAAATCCAACGAAAGATTGATGTCAATGTTCGAAGGTGGCAGAATAAGGGGAGGAAAGGGCGGGAGTAAGGAGGGAGGATTTAAAAAAATACAGAGCGGGCATAGAAACGATGAGCCGAATGGCCTCCCACATTGGCAGAGGGTTTAACGCTTTACATTTTGCAAGTTTTCCGCTTCGGCCTGAATCCGCTGCCGACTGAAGTCGATTTTCTGAACGAAAGGTATCGAAAATACTGTAATGTTGTCTGGTTGAGAAAGAGAGAAATCCTCTGTGAGAGAGTGTTGCCAGTAACTGGAGATCTTACAATAGACTGGACCTTCCGAAATGAAAAAAAAAGGGAAAACATTTTAAAAAGAGGAAAAATATTTTTTCCCCCATTAGGAATGTTGCCCCGGCCAAAGACAGCGCTGCGATTCTTCCTAACCCCAACTTGTCGTTTGATGTCCCGCGATTAAAAGTGAACATTTATTTAATGGGAAGCGACAGCGGTTCGGGTTTCTAACGTTGATGTGTTTTTCTTTCGGACCAAGATAACAAAAGTTCTGGCTCCTGAATTTGGGAATGGGTCTGCGAGAGTGACACCGAACGATGTCCCGGAGGGTCGGGGAGTTCCCTCTGATGCCCCAGGAAAAAAAAACAGACACATCGAAAAATAAAGCGGAGAGAGTGCGATCCTTGCACCAGGTTTGCTGTTTGCGGGATCGTGCTGTGCATTTTGCCTGCCCTGCGTTTGCAACAGACTTCCAAAGCCCTTTTTTGGCAGGAAAGCGCTGTCACAGATCACTGACCTCGACCTCCATTGATGTAGCCGCACAGTCTTGATGCATTGTATCAAAAGACGATGCAAAAGAGCATCAGAAATTGGAACAAGTATCGGGCACTCGCCTGCTCTGCTATGAGATTATGGCTGATCATTCATCACTCTATTTACCCTCAATGCACATATATTTTCTATTTATATTTGATCCTGGTGGCAGGGAAGTATCCTGTACAGAGGAATAGGAGTAGGCCATTCAGCCCATCAAGCCTGTACTTCGACTTCCTATATTCAGAAAGTACCTTTTACTTACAATATCCCCACAATCCATAAGCTATCAGGAATCAGCACAGTCGATAAAGGAGAAGGGGTGAAGTGAGGTTGGAATCTGGAGAGAAATTGGAAATACTGTCATACAACATGGAAACAGACCCTTCCGTCCAACCAGTCTATGCTGAACATAATCCCAAACTGAACTAGCCCTACCTCCCTGCTCCTGGCTCATATCCATCCAAACCTTTCCTATTCATGTACTTGTCCAAGGGTTTTTTTTTTAAACATTGTAATTGTACCCACATCCACCACTTTCCCAGAAGTTCATCCCACACATGAACCACCCTCTGTGCAACAAAAAAACCAATGTCTTTGTAAAATCTCTCTCCTCTCACTTTTAAAATGTGCCCTCTACTCCTGAAATTCTGCATCCGAGGAAAAGGACAGCTACTATTAACTCTATCTATTCTCCTCATTACTTTGTAAACTTCTATGTGGTCACCTCTCAACCTCCTACACTCCAGTGGAAAAAGCCCCAACCTATCCAGCCTTCCTTTATAACTCAAATCTTCTGTATCTGGCAACATCCCGGTAAATTTCTTCTGAACCCTTTCCAGCTTAATAATAGCCTTCCTATAACAGGGTGACCAGAATTGGACACAGTGCTCCAGAAGAGGCCTCACTAATGCACTGTACAATGTCAACATGACTTCCCAATCCCTGTTCTCAATGACTGAGGAAGTTCAAGAGTTAGGAGTAATAGCAAAGAAAAGTGCTGGATAAAATCATCAGCTCAGGCAGCAGCTCTGAAGAGAAGCAGAGATAACATTTCAGGTCACTCAGCTTACAGTAGAATTTCACAACTTGAATTCCCTGGGGTAGAAGATGGGCAATGAAATGTTGACAGAGCTGAAGTACTCAAGCAGTTAGGGAGAGAATGGGGCCTCTTAAATATCCACGAGGTCATCTTTATGTTGAACTTCAGGAGATGGGAGAGAGATACTAATTGAATATTTCGGGTCAGTTTTTACTGTTGGGAATGAAATAGAGGCTAGCGATCTCAGGGAAATAAATATTAATGTTTTGAAAACAAGAAGAGGGAGTGCTGGAAGTCTTAGAAAACATAAAATGTAGATAAATCTCCAGGATCTGATCAAGTATATCCCAGGACGTACACAGATGTAGTGGGAACTTAGGGAAGAAACTGCAGGGCCCCTAACAGAGATATTTGTGTCATCTATAACTACATGTGAGGTGCCTGAGGACTGGAGGTTGGCTAATGTTGTGCCTTTATTTAAGAAAGGCTGTGCAGAGAAGCCTGGGTACTATTGACGTGTGAGGCGAAAGTGAGGACTGCAGAGGCTGGAGATTAGAGTCAGGAGTGTGGTGCTGGAAAAGCACAGCAGGTCAGGCAGAAAAAGCCCTTCTGCCTAAAACATCAATTTTCCTGCTCCTTGGATGCTGCCTGACCTGCTATGCTTTTCCTGCACCACATTCTTGACATTGTTGACCTGTGAGTCTGGCATAGATGGTGGGTAAGTTGTTGGAGGGGATTCTGAAAGATAGGATTTGCATGTATTTGGAGAGACAAAGACTGATTAGGGATAGTCGGCATGGCTTTGTGCGAGAGAAATACTGTCTCTCAAACGTGATTGAGTTTTTTGAGCATGTAACTAAAATGATTGGAGGGCAGAGCAGTAGATGTAGTTTACATGGATTTTAGTAAAACCATTGACAAGTTTCCACACAGTAGGCTGGTTGATAAAGTTAGATCATTTGGGATTCAGGGAGAGCTTGCCAATTGCTTGGTGGTAAGAGACAGAGGGTGGCGATGAAGGATTATTTTTGGGACTGGAGGACTGTGACGAGCAGTATTCCGCAGGGACTGGTACTGGTTCCACTTTTTATTTGTTCATTTATTATTTATTCAAACAATTTGAATGAGAATTTACAAGGCATGGTTAGCAAGTTTGGAGATGACACCAAAATTGGAGATATAGTGAACAGTGAAGAGGGTTGTCTAAGGTTATAAAGAGATCGTGATCATTTGGGTCAAAGGGCTGAGGAGTGGCAGATGGAGTTTAATGTGGATAAATGTGAGAGATTGCATTTTGGTAAAACATACAGGGACTGGACTGATTCGTTGAGGAGGAGGATGTGCAGGTGGAAGATGGCAGGCCTCCAGTACTCCCAGTCCAAGTAGCAAGTGTGGCAGAATAGAGTCCAATCCTGGGACAGAATGCTTGACAATCTGAGTTATGGAATCAGACTGCAGAAACACCTTCACTCTGCGTGTCCAATCCATGCTCTAACCATTAATCCATGCATTAAGCAATTATTCCCACAAAGACATTAAACAGATGACAGAAAAGATTTATCGGAATTGTTCCAGAGTTGAAGTTCTTCAGACACATATATCGACAGGAGACACTGGGGCTGAAGGGTTGAGAGGAGATTTAATTGAGGTGGTCAAAATCATGAGGGGTCTACACAGAGTTGAAATGGACAAACTGTTCCCATTATCAGAAGGGTCAAATATCAGAGACACCAATTTAAAGTGAATGGACTTTGAAAGCTCTTTTTACAAAGTGAGTGGTTAGGATCTAAAATGGTCTGCCTGTAAGTGTGGTGGAGATACGTTCAGTTGAGGCTTTCAAAAGGGGATTAGATGATCATTTGAAAAGTAAAAGTTTGCAGAGGCAGGGAAATCTGTGCTCTGGCACTTCCTAATCAACCTAACTTTTTCCATGTGACTACCAATTCTATCTGAATAATTGCTTCTAGAAGCTTCCCTACCACTGGAGAGAAACTGATTTTCTGCTTCCGTCACTGGTCCCATCCCTTCAGCCCAGACATGAAGCTTTGGAGTTCCCTCCCTAAACCTTCTTTAAGATACTCCTTAAAGGTTCTTTGACTAGGTTTTAGGTCATTTGCTGCTACATATGGAAGTCAAAATCCTGGAATTCCATCCTTAACAGCCCTGAAGGTATCCCTACATCACATGACTGCCGCCAATCAAGAAGGCAGTTTCCCACCATTTTCTCCAGGGAAGTTAGGGATGGACAATAAACTCTGACTTAGCCAACAATTCCCGGACTGAATGAATGAACAACAAGCTGCATTTCTTGCCCACACCTGCACACTCAGATAGAGCTCAGAAGTGCTGAGTCATGCAGTGAGACATAGGAATGGGGAGGGGGTGGTGGGGCAGAAAGCAGTGGCAGTGTGGGACACTGGGGCTTGGAGGCACAAATGAACATGACTGCCAGGAGAGGGCTCTGTTCAGGTGGCGTGATGTCCTCACCATCATTTGCACATGAGGTTGGCAGCCATCTTGGTGCTGGCACCACACACTTTTCTTAAAAACTAAATTAGTTCAATGCTTATTTTTGTCTGATAATTAATTCTGTGCTGTAGATCGCTTTGCGATATTAAAGGAGTTTGTTTTTATTCATTTGTAGGATGTGGGCATCGCTGGCTGGCTACTAATAATTGTCTGTCCCGTGTTACCCTTGAGAAAGTGAGAGTGAACTGCCTTCATAAAAACTGCTACTAACCATGTACTGTGAGTTGACCCACAAATGCTTTTTGGGAGGGAATTCTAGGATTTTGATCCTGCAAAATTGAAGGAGGAGCGATATATTTTAAAGTCAGGATGCTGAGTGAGTTGGAAAAAAAACTTGCAGTTGGTGGTGTTCCCATGTATCCATGGCCTTTGTCCTTCTAGATGGAAGTGGCTGTGGGTTTGGAAGGTGCTGTCTAAAGAGCTTTGATGAATTTTGCAGTGTATCATGTAGATTGTTTACCCTGCTGCTACTGAACGTCAGTGGTGGAGAGAATGGATGCTTATTGGGTGTAGTGCCAATCAAGTGGGCTGCTTTGTCATGGATGGTGTCAATCTTCTAGAATGTTGTGAAAGGTGCACACATTCAGGTAAATATTGGAGTATTTCATCACACTCCTGACTCGTGCCTTCTAAATGGTGGACAGGCTTTGGGGTGTCTGGAGGTGAATTACTTGCCGCAGTATTCCTAGCCTCTGACTCGCTCTCATAGCCATTATGTTTGTATGGTGAGTACAGTTGAGTTTCTGAGCAATGATTACCCCAATGTTGATAGTGTGGGATTCAGTGTTGGTTACACCTGTGAATGTCAAGGGGCGGTGCTTAGGTTATCTCTTATGGGAAACGATCATAGCCTGGCATTTATGTGGTGTGAATGTTACTTGCCACTAGTTAGCCCAAGCCTGGATATTGTCCAGATCTTTTTGTATTTGAACATGGACTACTTCAGTATGTCAGGAATCGCAAATGGTGCTGAACATTGAGCAATCATTGGCGAACATCCCCACTTCTGACCTTATGATTGAGAGAAGGTCATTGATGAAGCAGCCTGAGGAACTCCAGCAGAGATGTCTTGGAGCTGAGGTGACTGACCTCTAACAACTCCAACTATCTTCCTATGTGATATATGAAAGCAATTTGTTGTTGTGATACACCCCACTTTTCCATGAAATGATTTAAGCCCATGTACCCACAGCGTAAGGGACATGATTAGAGTGGTGCTGGAAAAGCACAGCAGTTCAGTCAGCATCCAAGGAGCAGGAAAATCGATGTTTTGGGCAGGAGCCCTTCATCAGGAATGAGGCTGGAAGCTTTGGGAGTGGAGAAATAAATGGGAGGGGGGTGGGACTGGGAAGAAGGTAGTTGAGAGTGCAATAGGTGGATGGGGGTGGGGATGAAGATGATAGGTCAGAGAGGAGGGTGGAGCAGATAGGTGGGAAGGAAGATGGACAGGTGGGACAGGTCAGGAGAATGGTGCTGAGCTGGAAGGTTGGAACTGGGGTAAGGTGGGGGGGAGGGGAAATGAGGAAACTGGTGAAATCCACATTGATGTCCTGGGATTGAAGTGTTCCGAGGCGGAAGGTGAGGCATTCTTCCTCCAGGCGTCGGGTGTTGAGGCAGTGGTGGTGGAGGAGGCCCAGGACCTGCATGTCACCGGCAGAGTGGGAGGGGGAGTTGAAATGTTCAGGCAGTGGGGTTGATTGGTGCGGGTGTCACAGAGATGTTCCCTGAAGTGCTCTGCGAGGAGGCGTCCAGTAGAGGAGACCACATCGGGAGCAATGGATACAATAAATGATATCGGTGGATGTGCAGGTGAACCCTTGATGGATGTGGAAGGCTCCTTTGGGGGCCTTGGATGGAGGTGAGGGGGGAGGTGTGGGCGTAGGCTTTGCAATTCCTGTGGCGTCAGGATAAGGTGCCAGGAGGGGAGGGTGGGTTGTTGGGTGACGTGGACCTGACCAGGTAGTCACGGAAGGAATGGTCTTTGCGGAAAGTGGATAGGGGTGGGGAGGGAAATATATCACTGGTGGTGGGATCCATTTGTAGGTAGTGGAAATGTTGGCGGATGATGCAGTTTATGCAGAGATTGGTGGGGTGGAAAGTGAGGACCAGGGGGGTTCTCTCCTTGTTACGGTTGGAGGGGTGGGGTTTGAGGGCGGAGGTGCGGGACATGGACGAGATGCGTTGGAGAGCATCTTCAACCACATGGGAGGGGAAATTATGGTCTTTAAAGAAGGAGGCCAAATATTGTGTTCTGTGGTGGAACTGGTCCTCCTGGGAGCAGATACGGCAGACGCGGAGGAATTGGGAATAAGGGATGGCATTTTTGCAGGAGGTGGGGTGGGAGGCGGTGTAATTCAGATAGCTGTGGGAGTCAGTGGGCTTGTAAAAAATGTCGGTGTTGAGTCAGTCATCATTGATGGAGATGGAGAGGTCAGGAAGGGGAGGGAGGTATCAGAGATAGTCCATTTAAGGTCGGGGTGGAATGTGTTGGTGAAATTGATGAACTGCTGAACCTCCTTGTGGGAGCACGAGGTGGTGCCGATGCAGTCATCAATGTAGCGGAGGAAGAGGTGGGGAGTGGTGCCGGTGTAATTACGGAAGGTGGACTGTTCTACGTAGCCGACAAAGAGGCAGGCATAGCTGGGGCCCATACGGGTGCCCATGGCTACCCCATTCATCTGGAGGAAGTGGGAGGATTTGAAAGAGAAATTGTTGAGGGTGAGGACCAGTTCAGCCAAACGAATGAGAGTGTCAGTGGAAGGGCATTGATGGGGACATTGGGAGAGGAAGAAACAGAGGGCTTGGAGGCCCTGGTCATGGCAGATGGAGGTGTAGAGGGACTGGATGGCTCTTAGGTTGTTGACCAGCCTGTCAAGTGAGACATTATCAAAAGCCTCACTGAAGCCCATGTAGACTTCATCAACTGCATTGCCCTCATCTGAGCATCTGGTCACCTCCTTGAAAAATCCAATCACGATTGTTAGAAATAATTTCCCCCTGACAAAGGCATGCTAAGTATTCTTGATTGATCCTCAAAGACCCAAGTGGAAATTAATTCTGTCCTTCAGAATTTTTTTCTAATAGTTTTCCTACCACAGGTGTTAGACTCACTGGGCCTGTAGTTTCCTAGTTTATCCGTACCAACCTTCTGGAATAATGCCATCACATTGGCCTTACTCCAATCCACTGGGATCCGTCATGTGACCGGAGAGGATTTAAAAATGTAATGTTAGAGCTGCTGCAACCTACACTCCTGCCTCCCACAGCAGCCTTCAATATATCTTATCTATTTATGCTAATGCATATATTAATAGACAATCAACATTAAAAGATTGCACAAAACTTATGTTCATTCCTCATCTATCTCAAACTCCTAGAAACTCCTCACGATATCAAGAGTGTGGTGCTGCAAAAGCACAGTAGGCCAGGAAACAACCGAGGTGCAGGAGAATCAACATTTCGGGCATAAGCCCTTCATCGGGAATGACATCAGTCATTCCTGATGAAGGGCTTATGGCCAAAATGTCGATTCTCCTGCTCCTCGGATGCTGCCTGACCTGCTGTGCTTTTCCAGCACCACACTCTCGACTCTGATCTCCAGCATCTGCTGTCCTCACTTTCTCCCATCCTAACAATATCGAAGGTGAGCATTGAGACCCCAGTTGAGAATGTTCATTTTCTGGCCAGGATGAGGATACTCATTCATATCCTATGCTAACAATAATACCTGCTTCATTAAGGCAGTAAGATTTCCCAAGCCCCTTCGTAACCATACTTGATGAGATTGCAGAAGAGATGCTCAAAAAACTTGATCCAAAAGGTAGGTTTGATGGAATATTTTGAAGGAGGGACGGGTAGAGAATGACAGACATTTCTGAAGAAAATGTCAGAGCTTCAAGTCCAGGCAACAGATGGCATAGTCGCCAATGACAGAATGTAGGAAGTGGGGTGATGTGCAGGATTGGAAGAACACTGAGATCGTGGAGAATTGTGGTGCAGGGGAGACAGGGACAGAGGAATCTCCGCAGGGATTTGAACACCAAGATAAGAATTTTGCAGGATTAGAAGGCAGGGTGGGTCACAAGCATAGTTGTAATGGGTGAAAGGACAAGTTCGGTAGAGTTTCAGATAAGCTCAAGTTTACATATAATTGCAAATGAATGTTACATGGCAGAATTAACATGTGATCAAGACGAGGGCAAGGAGGACAGCAGCAGTAGAGAGGGTGGGTCATAATTCTTGCAATCTGATCATTTTAATAAGGTGTTTGAACACTTTCAAAGATATGTTCATGGTTGGCAGCATTAAACTCTTCATAAAACATCGTTGGCATTATTCTGACCTTAATCTCGATTCCATCAGCCAAGATTCCTTCTGCAAGGTGATATGGTTCCTTTGAAGGGATTACAATAGTTGATGACAAAGGCCTGTTAGGTGACACTGTGGGCACAGTGCCTTGAGTGGGCGTTTAAATGGAGAGGGACGTGCTGGATGGTGAATGGATGGAGATGCTCCAAGATGGGAAGAACTGAAAGTGACTTAAGTTCCCAAAACAACTCGCCGCAACTGCATGAGGTCACCCAGGATTTTTGGAGCAGTTAAACAGCCCTAGATCCTTCTCGCTACAAGTGAGAGAGATAAGAGTAGACCACGTAGAATAAAAGCTTCCTTGAAATGAATTAATGGGGCATTTCTGGTAGGAAAGACATCCAAACATAACGTGGCCATTCAGCCCCACAAACCTGTACTGCTGTCCAAAGAGATCACGGCTAATCTCCATCTCACCTCCAGTTTGCCCAGCCTCTGCTTTGCAACCTTTAGCATTTTTGGCTAAGACTCTCAGTCTTAGTTTTGAAATTTGCAGTTTATCCACCCACACACCCCACCTCCACAGTTTTCTGCAGGATGGGGGGTGGTGGGGGTGGGGGGTGGGGAGAAGTTCTAGATCACCTGTAGTAAGAAGTGCTTGCGAATATCACTCCTGAATGGCTGTCTCAAATTTGAAGTTGCACCCTTTGCTCTGAATTTGTCCCAAACCACGCCCCTCGACCACAGGAATGAGTTTCTTTCTATCTCCCTTTGCCACTCTTTAAACACATAAACAGTTTGGTTAATAGAAGAAGCAAAGAAGAAAACAGTCAATTAATCAATGTGAGGATGGTGGCAGAAAAGTGAGTGAGAAGGAAATGCTTAGGGAGACCCCAATCCAACCTAAAATTCAAAATTCTCATTTGATTTCAACTGTCTTTATGGCTTCACCTCTTCCTATCTCTGTAATCTCATCCAAACCTTCCAATACCTCTGTGTTCCTCCAGTTCTGGTCTCCTACTTACCTTCAGTTTCCTTTGATCAGTTATTGGCAGCCATGTCTTTGGACTTCTTGTCCCTACGCTGTGGGGGTACTTAACTGTTGGGGCTTTGAGCAGATCCAAAGCATGACCTACACCTATTCCTAGTGAGGGCTGCTTCCGCAAGAATGGCACTGTAACTGGGAAAGGTCCCAACCCCCACCGACATGTCCCCAAAGTGCTGTAGCTGTTCAAATAACTCATGCAGAGAAGTTTTATTTTTAATTCATTCATGGGATGTAGGCCTCACTAGCTAGGCCAGCAGTTTTTTCTCCGTCCCTGATTCCCTCGAGGGCAGCTAAGGGTCAAGTGCATTGCCATGGATCTGGCCTGACCAGATCCCCTTCCCTGAAGGACGTTAGAGAGCCAGTGGGTTTTCCCTGACAATTGGCAATGATTTTGTGTTCTCAGTAGACTCTTATTTTCAGATTATTATTGAAGTCAAATTCCACCATCTGCCAAAGGTGCCCTGTGCCCATTCTATCTGATCTCAGTTATCACCCAATGAAGTGGAAAGCCATTGGGTCCAATTTCCACCCCACATAAAACACTTCCACAGGAATTATTCCAGCACTGCATTGCTGCCTATCATATTATTCATAAAAAAATGTGATAATTGTCATGAGGGTGCACATCACAAGTGCATTGCAGTCAGGTATTGAGGAACACATTATCAGGCCAGCCACATGGGAAGCATTGAGAAACATACTTGGTGATGTTCCAGTATCTTGTGTCTAAAAGTGTGAACATTTTGAATTTATAGCGATCAGATGACGTAACATCATGTTGTATCAAAGTATCTAAGTAGGTCAGTAGCTGTCAACACTGAATATCACATTGCGCTATTGTGTCACCATTAATTATCACATCAGAAATGCCACATGCATGAAATTAAATTCATGCATTTATACTTTCCTTGGTGATTACCAAAAACAATGGTCAAGGAATTACGAGAATTATTGTTAAAAATCCAAATGGGATTCTCCAAAAGTGAGAGGATTAATTAACCACTTTCACTATCTCGGTGAGATGCAGTTCACACCATGAAGGGTCACTTTGCTTAATGAGCATGTGGGACTGGTGTACAGTCATGCACTGGAAACCCATACATTTGGCGTTTTCTATCTGCTCTGAACCATTTATCCCACATTTCCTTTTTTTGGCACTGACAGATGGCCCAGCCTAATTGACAGACTCAGCTTTCATTCAACAGGAAGCATAAGCCACATACCCAGGAACATCTATCCCCTACACCAGGGACAATGGTTGGTTGGGGGTGGGAGGTGGGTGGGGGAGGGGGGCAGAGGGAGATCTGGTCATGGGATGGTTCAACGCCAAACAGAAAATTGAATCACAATCCAAGGAAGCAACTAAACACAATCCCTCAAGCGGGCAGATTTACCTTAGAGGCTCTCAAGCTTCTTGAATGTTGTTGGAACTGCACTCACCCAGGCAAATGGGGAATATCCCATCACATTCCTGACTTGTGCCTTTCAGATGGTGGATAGGGTTTGCCGGGTTAGGAGATCAGCTACACACTACAGAATTCCCAGACTTTGAGACAGCCAAAGTATTGGCGTGGTTGGTCCAGTTCAGTGTCTGATCAATGGCAACACCCAGGATGGTGATAGTGGAGGGTTCAGTGACGGTAATGTCACTAAAGATCAAAAGGTAATGGTTGGATTCTCTTTTGTTCAAGATGGTCATTGCCTGGCACTTGTACAGTGTGAATGTTTCTTGCGACTTACCACCCTGAGCCTGAATGTTATCCTGATCTTGTAGCAAATAGACACAGACTGCTCCAATATCTGAGGAGGCATGAATGGTACAGAACGTACTGTAGTTGTCAGTGAGTATTCCCATCTCCAACCTTTTAGGAACATCATGGATGGGTAAGCTGAAGATGTTTGGGCTTCCAACACCTTAATTGATGTCCCAGGATGGAGACAACTGACTTCCAATGTCAGTGAGCAGGCTGGAGCTGAGCACTGCTTGATAACACTGTTGATGATAACTTACATCACTTTTTAATGATGTTTGAGAGTAGACTGATGGGGCAGGAATTGGCTGGCTTGGATTTGTCCTGGTATTTTTAGACAATGCGTATCAGGTACTCACCAGTGTTGTAGCTTTACTGGAACAGCTTGGCTAGAAGCTTAACAAGTTCTGGAGTACAAGTCTTCAGGACTATTACCAGAACATTGTCAGGGTCCATAGCCTTTGCTGCATCCAGTATCTTCAGCTATTTCTTGATATCACATGGACTGAATGGAATTGGCTGAAGACTGATAACTGAGATGCTAGGGATTATCAACTCTGCACATTGCAGAAGTGGTTGAAACTGCATTAGCCTTGTTGATTGCTCTGATAGAATAGCTTCCCCCATTATTGAGAATGAGGATACTTGTGGAGCTTTCTCTGCCTGTTGGCTGTTTAATTGTCCATCACTATTCATGGCTGGCTGTGGTAGGACTTTGTCAAAACCTAACAACCCATTGCAGTAAAAGAAATTCCAAATCTCTCCTCTGGTTCGTTTGCCAACTATCTTAAATCTTTATCCTCTAATTACCAACAGGGAGTGAGGTTTCTTTTTACTTGGTCTCATAAAGCCACTCAGAATTTCGAACAACTCTATTAAATCTCCTTCCCATTAACCTTCTTTGTTCTCTGCGGAACCATCCCAGTTTCTTAAATTCTTCATGTAATTGAAGTCACTCATATTGACCACAAGATGGAGTTCTGCATAACAGATAAGTGTTCCAGGTTCTGTGGGTCCATCTTGCCTCCAATGCAATTGTCCATTGTAATAAACTTTAGACTTTGCAAATTCAGCTTTCTAAGAGGTGACAAATTAGTGTTTGACCAGTTACCCATTTTTGAAACTGCATTAGTTGCTTTACATGCTGTTCCAACAGCTTCATTGGTTGCTGCTTAATGAGTTGTTAGCATTGATGAATTGACCCTCCAGGGCACCTTGATGTCTGAAATGTGACATCAAATATGTGACAGCACTTCAGTCTGAGACTTAAAGGAAGTGCCCCCTCTGCAGAAGATGACTATAAGAGGGAGGAAGTTCTATCAGGTAGAAATGGTGATGATTGAGAAGGCTTGAATGAATTGAATCGAGACACGTGAACACCTGAATAGGCCATTGAGTCTGCTTCATTCCTTAAAAGCATGGCCAAACCATTCTCCTAATTCCTGCCTATCCCCAATGAGCTACTTTGCTTTTCAAGAATCCATTCCCCTTGTCTTAAAATATTCAAAAATTCTACTTTCTTTTCAGGAAGAAGGTCCAAAGACCCATCACCTCATCTCTTTTTAAATGATGTGGAGATGCGGGTGTTGGACTGGGGTGGACAAAAATCAGAAGACACATAAAACCAGGTTATAGTCCCAACAGGTTTATTTGAAATCACAAGCTTTTGGAGCACTGCTCCTTCATCAGCTGAAGCGGAGGGAAGCACACAGGCACAGAATTTATAGGGGGAAAGATCACTCCAAGATAATTCTCGGTAATTGTGAGTTTCAAAAGATAGTACAAATGGTGTGAGTGGAGTGTGAACAGGCTGAACAACAAGTCTTTGCAGGTGATCAAAAGTGTCAAACAATGTGAGTAAAGTGTCAGCAGCTGAATAACAACTGACAGGATGACCGCTGATCCAATTAAGTGAGGCACAGAGATAATTGCAAAAAAGAATCAAACATAAGACAAACCAAATGGCTGGAATAACTTGATAGGTTTAAGAGTTGCATGATGAGGGTCTAACCAAAATAATAAGTAATCCAAAACTATTCAAACTAATTAAGGTAGAGAGATCATAACAAGTTATCAAGGTGATGGTGTTAAAACAGAACAATAAGGAAGATTTCACAAACACAGAAAGTGTGTGGGGTTACATGTAGTGCGACAAGATCACAGTTGAGGCCATCTTCATGGGTATGGAACTTAGCTATCAGTTTCTCCTCAGCGATTCTGCATTATGTATCTCGAAGGCTGCCTTGGAGGACACTTCCCCAAAGATCGGAGGCGGAATGTCCTTGACTGTTGAAGTCTTCCCTGATTGGGAAGGAAGATTCCTGTCTGGCAATTGTTGTATTCCACTTCACTTCACCTGATGAAGGAGCAGCTCTCCGAAAGCTTGTGATTTCAAATAAACATGTTGGATTATAACCTGGTGTCGTGTGACTTCTGACTTTATAAATGGCCAACTCCTGATTTTTAAACAGTGACAAACCAAACCATCCGCCGACGGATGCTGCCTGAACTGCTATGCTCTTCCAGCACCACTAATCCAGAACCTAATTCTAGATTGTTCCACGAGAGGAAATATCCTTTCCATATCCATCCTGCTTAAGATATTGTCAAAGGGAAGAGTCAGAAACCAGAAGCTGTTGTACACATTATAGGAATGACATGGTTAGGGAAAGGGTTAAGGTTTTGCTGAGTGAATACAGAGGTTAAGTAGAAGGTCAAAAATAGCAATGTCTGATTTACTCCTGGTGCCAAATTGGGCTGTTAAATTTTGCCCAAAACGTTGATTTTCCTGCTACTCCAATGCTGCTGTGTTTTTCCAGCACCACTCTAATCTAGACTCTGATCTCCAGCATCTGCAGTCCTCACTTTTGCCCAGTTAAATCAATCGCTAAGGAGATGGCGGAGTGTGCAAGGATTCCGATCATTGGGATCTCTTGTGGGATAGAAAAGACCTGTACAAAACGAATAGGTTTCACCTGAACTGGAAAGGGACCCCAATCCTGGCGGGTTCTATTCCAGAAACCTGTAAGCTATCAGAGGGAGAGGGTGGTAGGGGGGAGGGGGGTTTCCTAAGTAACAGTGAAAATAGAAAGACAGACGGGGGTGGTTCTCATCAGAATCAGAAAGACCAAATTCATTAGAAAAGATAGACCAAAGAAAATCAGAGAACAAGATAACTCTAAAGAATTAAACTGCATTTATTTCAATGCAAGGGGTCTTACAGCTAAGGTAGATGAGCTCAGGGCATCTATGGAAACATGGGCCTCGGACTTCGTAGCTATTACAGAAACTTGGCTGAGGGAAGGACTAGACTGGCAGCCCAATGTTTCCGGTTTTAGGTGCTTCAGGAAGGTTGGAAAGGGAGGCAAGTGAGGAGGGGGTGTGGTGTTTTTGATTAAGGAAAACACTACTGCTGTAATTAGGATTTTTCTGAAAGATCATCCAATGAAAGTATATGAGTTAAAATTAGAAATACGAAAGGGATGATCACCTTGATGGGATTATAATGTAGTCCCCCTTTCCCCCCGCCCCCCCCCCCCCCCCCCCCCCCCCCCCACCCCCACCCCCCCACCCCCCCCAGTAGCCAGAGGGAAACTGAGGAGCAAATTTGTAGGAAGATCTCAGAAATGTATTATAATAGGGTTATAAGAGTAGGGGATTTTCACTATCAAAGCATTGAATGGGACTGTCATAGTGTTAAAGATTTGGATGGTGAAGAATTTGTTAAATGTGTTTAAGGAATTTTTCTTTCTCAAAATGTAAATGTTCCTACTAGAGAAGGAGCAAAACTTGATCTTCTCTTGGGAAATAAGGCAGGGCAGGTGACTGAAGTGTTAGTAGGGGTACACGTTGGGACTAATGATCTGAATCCAATAGTTTTAAAATAGTTATGGAAAAGGATAAGCTTTTCATAAAAGTTGAAGTTCTTAATTGGGGTAAGGCAAATTTGAATGGTATGGGACAAGAACTTTCAAAATTTTATTGGAGGAGACTGATCACAGGTAAAGGGATGACTGATAAGTAGGAGACTTTCCAAAGTCTGATAACAAGGGTTCAGAGGCATTACATTCATATTAGAGTAAAGGGTAAGGGGGGTAGGATGAGAGAACAATGGATGAGTTCTAGTCAAGAATAAAAAAGAATCATATTTTAGATGCAGACAACTGGGATCAAATGAATCTCTTGAAGGGAATAAAGAGTGTGGGGCATTCTGAAGAGAGAGATCAGGATGGCAAAAGGGGATATGAGATAACCATGGCAGATAAGGTTCATGATAATCTGAAGAGATTCTACAAGTACATTAAGAGCAAAAAAGCAACTAGAGAGAGAGAAGGTCCCTTTAAAGATAAATAAGGTCATCAATGTGTTGAACTGCAGGAGATGGAAGAGATACATAATGAATATTTTGGGTGAGTTTTTACTGTGGACAAAGAAATAGAGGTTAGAGAACGCAGGGAAATAAATTTTAAAATAGTTCATATTGCAGAAGAGGAAGTGCTAGAGTTCTTAGAAAACATAAAGGTATCTGGGACCTGATCAAGTGCATCCTAGGAGGTTGTGGGAAGCTAGGAAGGAAATTGTGGGGTCCCTAGCACAAATATTTGTATCATCTATAACCATGGGTGAGGTACCAGAGGACTGGAGGGTGGCTAATGTTGCGCCTTTATTTAAGAAAAGCTGTAAGGAGAGGCCTGGGGACTATAGATTTCTGAGTCTGACATCAGTGCTGGGTAAGGTTTTGGAGGTGATTCTGAAAGATAGGATTCAGGTGCACTTGGAAAGGCAAGAAATGATTAGGGATAGGCAGCATGTTTTTTTTGTGAGGGAAACAGTGTCTCACAAACTTGATTGAGTTTTTTGAGAAAGTAACCAAGAAGATTGATGAGGGCAGAGCAGTAAATATTATTTACTTAGACTTCAGTAGAGCCTTTAACAAGGTTCTGCATGATGGACTAATTAGTAAAGTTAGATCACATGGGATTCAGGGTGAGCTTGTCGGTTGAACACAAAATTGGCTTGACGGTACAAGACAGAGGATGGTGGTTTACAGACTGGAGGACTGTGACCAGCAGTGTTCCACAGGGATCGCAACTGGGTCCACTCCTGTTGGTCAATTATACAGATGATTTGGGTGAGAATTTATGAGGCATGATTATGTAAGTTTGCGGATGACGCCAAAATCGGTGGTATAGTTGCCAGTGAAGAAGACTATTTAGGATTGGAAAGAGACCTTGATCAATTGGGTCAATGGGCAAGGAGTAGCAGATGGATTAATTTTGATAAATACAAGGGCAGGATATATACAATTAATGGTAGGTCCTTGGGTAGTGGTATACAACAGAGTGACCTAGGGATTTAGGGACATAATTCTTTGAAATTTGCATCACATGTAGACAGGGTTGTTAAGAAGGCATTTGACATGCTTGCCTTCATTGCTCAGATCTTTGAGTATGGGTGTCGGGAGGCCATGTTGCAGTTGTACAGGACATTGGTGAGGCCTTTACTGTCTGTTTTGGTCACCCTGTTGTAGGAAGGATGTTATTAAGCTGGAGAGGGTTCAGAAAAGATTTACCAGGATGTTGCCAGGAATGGAGGGTTTGAGTTATAGAGATAGGCTGGGACTTCTTTCACTGGAGCATAGGTGTTTGAGGGGGGACGTTATACAGGTTTATGAAATCGTGAGGGATGTAGATAAGGTCAATAGCAAAAGTCTTTTCCCTAAGCTGGGGAGGTTCAAAATGAAGGGGGCATATTTTTAAGATGAGAGGAGAAATATTTTAAAAGGACATAAGGGGCAACTTTTTTTACACAGAGAGTGGTTAGTGTGTGGAATGAACTGCCAGAGGAAATGATTGATGCAGGTACAGTTACAATGTTTAAGAGACATTTGGATAAGTACATGAAAGACTTGGAGGGATATGGTCCAAGCGCAGGCAGGTGGGACTGGTTTAGTTTGGGAACATGGTCAGCATAGACTAGTTGAACTGAAGGGTCTGTATCCATGCTGTATGATTCTATGACTGAATGATTTTATGACTAGGCATGTTATTCATGTTGAATCAAGCCGACTTTTACTTTTCTCAACTCCAGCAGGTGTGATCCTAGCCTGGCCGACCTTTTCTCATTAGACAACCTGCTCATTGTCAGGTATTAGCCAAAGAAATCTTCTCTAAACTGCTTCCAACAAAGTTACATTCTGAGTTAAATAAATAAACCGATACTGTACACAGTACTCTAGATTTAGTTTCACAGGTGTGAGTTAAACTAAAGTATAACCTCCCTACTTAATACCCCTTGCAAGAAACAATAACATTTTATAAGCCTTCCTACTTAGACAAAGAGATTACTAAGTAATGGTGAACGGAAATTACGACAAAAATGAAAAGATAAGCATGTTTAAAGATTAAGAAATGCAAGATATGAAAGGGCCATAGAAACAGACCCAAACTTAACTTGCATTGAAATTGCATTTTTGCTTGAAGGGAAACTATTTACAAAAGTACAAAGGAAGAGCAGGTGAGTTTGCAGGGTAGAGACTAATTCATAGAATCCCTGTACTGTAGAAGCAGGCCATTTGGCCCATCAAGTTCATACCAACCCTCTGAAGATGCTGTGGTCCTGTTTGCCGAGCTGGAAGTTTTTGTTGCAAACATTTCGTCCCCTGGCTAGGCGACATCATCAGTGCTTGGGAGCCTCCTGCGAAGCGCTTCTTTGATGTTTCCTCCGGTGTTTATAGTGGTCTGTCCCTGCCGCTTCCGGTTGTCAGTTTCAGCTGTCTGCTGTAGTGGTTGGTATATTGGGTCCAGGTCGATGTCTTTGTTGATGGAGTTTGTGGATGAATGCCATGCCTCTAGGAATTCCCTGGCTGTTCTCTGTCTGGCTTGCCTTATGATAGTAGTGTTGTCCCAGTCGAATTCATGTTGCTTGTTGTCTGTGTGTGTGGCTACTAAGGATAGCTGGTCGTGTCGTTTCATGGCTAGTTGATGTTCATGTATGCGGATTGTTAGCTGTCTTCCTGTTTGTCCTATATAGTGTTTAGTGCAGTCCTTGCATGGTATTTTGTACACTACATTTGTCTTGCTCATGTTGGGTATCGGGTCCTTCATTCTGGTGAGTTGTTGTCTGAGCGTGGCTGTTTGTTTGTGTGCCGTTATGAGTCCTAGGGGTCGCAGTAGTCTGGCTGTCAGTTCCGAGATGCTCCTGATGTATGGTAATGTGGCTAGTCCTTTTGGTTGTGGTATGTCCTCGTTCTGTGGTCTTTTTCTTAGGCATCTGCTGATGAAGTTGCACGGGTATCCGTTTTTGGCGAATACCTTGTATAGGTGTCCCTCTTCTTCTTTTTGCAGTTCTGGTGTACTGCAGTGTGTTGTGGCCCTTTTGAATAGTGTCCTGATGCAGCTTCATTTGTGTGTGTTGGGGTGGTTACTTTCATAGTTTAGGACTTGGTCTGTGTGTGTGGCTTTCCTGTATACCTTTGTAGTGAATTCTCCGTTTGCTGTTCTCTGTACCATCACGTCTAGGAATGGGAGTTGGCTATCCTTTTCTTCTTCTCTCGTGAATCGGATTCCTGTGAGTGTGGAGTTGATGATCTGGTGTGTTTTTTCTATTTCCGTGTTTTTAATGATTACGAACGTGTCATCGACATATCTGACCCAGAGTTTGGGTTGAATTTGTGGTAGGACTGTTTGTTCTAACCTTTGCATAACTGCCTCTGCTATGAGTCCCGAGATTGGTGATCCCATGGGTGTTCCGTTGATTTGTTCGTATATCTGGTTGTTGAATGTGAAGTGTGTTGGTTCCTAGACGTGATGGTACAGAGAACACCGAACGGAGAATTCACCACATGGGTATACAGGAAAGCCACACACACAGACCAAGTCCTAAACTATGAAAGTAACCACCCCAACACACACAAACAAAGCTGCATCAGGCCACTATTCAAAAGGGCCACAACACACTGCAGTACACCAGAACTGCAAAAAGAAGAGGAACACCTATACAAGGTATTCGCCAAAAACGGATACCCGCGCAACTTCATTAACAGATGCCTAAGAGAAAGACCACGGAACGAGGACATACCACAACCAAAAGGACTAGCCACACTACCATACATCAGGAGCATCTCGGAACTGACAGCCAGACTACTGCGACCCCTAGGACTCATAACGGCACACAAACCAACAGCCACGCTCAGACAACAACTCACCAGAATGAAGGACCCGATACCCAACATGAGCAAGACAAATGTAGTGTACAAAATACCATGCAAGGACTGCACTAAACACTATATAGGACAAACAGGAAGACAGCTAACAATCCGCATACATGAACATCAACTAGCCACAAAACGACACGACCAGCTATCCTTAGTAGCCACACACACAGACAACAAGCAACATGAATTCGACTGGGACAACACTACCATTATAGGGCAAGCCAGACAGAGAACAGCCAGGGAATTCCTAGAAGCATAGCACTCATCCACAAACTCCATCAACAAACACATCGACCTGGACCCAATATACCAACCACTACAGCAGACAGCTGAAACTGACAACCGGAAGCGGCAGGGACAGACCACTATAAACACCGGAGGAAACATCAAAGAAGCGCTTCGCAGGAGGCTCCCAAGCACTGATGATGTCGCCTAGCCAGGGGACGAAATGTTTGCAACAAAAACTTCCAGCTCGGCGAACAGAACCACAACAACGAGCACCCGAGCTACAAATCTTCGCACAAACTTTGAACCCTCTGAAGAGCATCCCACCCAGTCCTACCTCATGCCTTTCCATGGCCAATCCACCCAAACTGTACATCTTTGGACTGTGGGAGAGAACCCATACAGAGAATGAGCAAACTCTATTCACACTGTCAGCCAGGATTAGAATTGAACGCTGGTTTGTGGTGATGTGAGCCAGCCTTGCTAACCACTGTGCCAAATTGTAAAGCTTATTTTTTTAAAAGAACTATCATAGAGACAATGGGCAGAATGCTCCCTTTGAAGTATATGATTAAAGAGACTAGACAAAGACAATTCAAAGACAACATTCATAAAGAAAAAAAACATGGCTGGCAATTTTGTTTTAGAAGATTTAAAACTTGTCTGCAGCACTCCAAGTGGCTGCAGCCTTCAACTACACACAGAGGCACAGCAAATCATTCAAACTCGAGCACAAGCCTTACTAATATCAGAAGATCCGACAAAATATTACAGGCATTTCATGGCAAGCAGTAGAGATATGTTTAACAAGTAGGTATGAAAATTGTCAATCCACCGCCATACTTGGATATCCCGAGGTGATGAGAACTGGAGGCCTCAGTTTAAGAATTTGTTGTTTCCTTTTTGAGATAACTGAGTCAAGGGTTCTAGAATCCCTCCAGTATGGAAGCAGGCCATTCAGCCTATCAAGCTCACATTGACCCCCCCAAACAGCATCCCACCCAATCCCTGTATTTCCCATGGCTAATCAGCCTAGCCTGCACACTATAGCATGGCCAATTCACCCAACTTACACATCTTTGGACTGTGGGAGGAAACCAGAGCACCCGGAGGAAACCCACGCAGACACGGGGAGAATGTGCAAACTCCACATGGACAGTCACCTAGTATTGAACCTGGGTCCCTGGTGCTGTGAGGCAGTAGTGTTAACCACTGACCTATCAACATCACCGTGGAGAAGAAAAGAATGTGATGTTATGTTTCCTGCAGTATTCCTGTCTGGGAGTCCAATGTAGCTAATATGAGAGCCTGTGGAGCCCATGCAGCTTAGGAAATGTCAGGGTGAAGACCTAAGGAGACGGTGAAATTGTTTAGTGTGTGTAATGAATGGTCAACCTGATTCTACCACTGCACCTCTCCTCTCTCCCCACCAGCAGCATCTGTGCTGAAAGTGAAATTACATCCCACAGTTGGGTTGCTTCTCCCACCATGTGACCTCCCCAACGTTTTGCTCAGTGCCATCACCCTCGTCCTTCCCTAGTCGCAGACTTCGAGCATATTTTGCCTCAAATGGAAAGCGGAGAGTTAATGGCTTAACTCTAATCCCTACGTTACAACAGTGACAGCACTTGAAAAGTACTTCACTGGTTGTGAATGTGCTTTGGGACATCCAGAGGTCATTGAAGGTGCTGTATAAATGCAAGTCTTTGTGATTTCTTCATTCTTCAGTACAATGGTTCGGAGTTGGCAGACTGCGGCTTGAATATGGCCCACTTCAGTGTTTCAGACTGCTCACTGTACCTTTCAGTACCCAAGTGAATGGGCAGGCATTTACTTCATTCGCTGACGTCTCTGACTGCCTGGCACAGGCAGCTGGTGAGGCAATGGTTTAGACTTGCCAGTGCCTTTTCATGGAGCCACGGTTCAGCGAGTAGCACTCTTACATCGCAGCAAAAAGGTTGTGGGATCAAGTCCCACTTTAAGGATTTGAGTGCATAATTCAGACAGGTAATCCCAGCACAGCACTCACGGATATTCAGAGGCTCCGGTGTCAGGCTGGTTTTTTCTCATCCAGCCCCATTCTCAGAGTTTTCAGCCCATGATCAGGCTGACACCTCATGCAGTGTACAAGACTACACTGTCAGAGGGACTGTACTGAGGAGATGGTAGACTGTCAGAGCATCAGCACTGAGGGACAGTTACACTGTTGGAGGATTAATGCTGAGGGAGTACTGCACTGTCAGAAGAGTACAGAGGGAATGCTGTACTGCTGGAGGGTTAATGCTGAGGGAGTACTGCACTGTCAGAGGAGTACAGAGGGAGCACTGTTCTGTCAGAGGGTCAGTACTGAGGGAGTGCTGTGCTGTCTGAGGGTCAGTACTGAGGGAGTGCTGCACTGTCAGAGGGTCAGTACTGAGGGAGTGCTGCACTGTCAGGGGGTCAGTACTGAGGGAGTGCTGCACTGACAGAGGGTCAGTACTGAGGGAGTGCAGCACTGTCAGAGAGTCAGTACTGAGGGAGTGCTGCACTATCTGTGGGTCAGTACTGAGGGAGTACTGTGCTGTCTGAGGGTCAGTACTGAGGTAGTGATACACTGACAGAGGGTCAGTATTGAGGGAGTACTGTGCTGTCTGAGGGTTAGTACTGAGGGAGTGCTGCACTGACAGAGGGTCAGTACCAAGGGAGTGCTGTGCTGTCTGAGGGGCAGTACTGAGGGAGTGCTGTGCTGTCTGAGGGTCAGTACTGAGGGAGAGCTGCACTGTCAAAGAGTTAGGACCGAGGGAGTGCTGCACTGTCTGAGGGTCAATACTGAGGGAGCGTTACATTTTCAGAGGGTCAGTACAGAGAGAGTGCTGCATTGTCAGAGGTGCTGACTGTCAGATAAGAAGGTAAAAACAATGACTGCTGATGCTGGAAACCAGATTTTGGATCAATGGTGCTGGAAGAGCACAGCAATTCAGGCAGCATCGAGGAGCTTCAGCAAAATCGACATTTCAGGCAAAAGCCCTTCATCAGGAATAAAGGCAGAGAGCCTGAAGCGTGGAGAGATAAGCTAGGGGAGGGTGAGGGTGGGGAGAGAGTAGCATAGAGTACAATAGGTCAGTGGGGGAGGAGATGAAGGTGATAAGTCAGGGAGGAGAGGGTGGAGTGGATAGGTGGAAAAGGAGCTAGGCAGGTCGGACAAGTCCGGACAAGTCAAGGGGACTGGAAGTTTGAAACTCGGATGAGGTGGGGGAAGGGGAAATGAGGAAGCTGTTGAAGTCCACATTGATGCCCTGGGGTTGAAGTGTTCCGAGGCGGAAGATGAGGCGTTCTTCCTCCAGGCATCTGGTGGTGAGGGAGCGGCGGTGAAGGAGGCCCAGGACCTCCATGTCCTCGGCAGAGTGGAAGGGGGAGTTGAAATGTTGGGCCACGGGGCAGTTTGGTTGATTGGTGCGGGTGTCTCGGCGATGTTCCCTAAAGCGCTCTGCTAGGAGGCGCCCAGTCTCCCCAATGTAGAGGAGACCGCATCGGGAGCAACGGATACAATAAATGATATTAGTGGATGTGCAGGTAAAATTTTGATGGATATGGAAGGCTCCTTTAGGGCCTTGGATAGAGGTGAGGGAGGATAGAGGTGTGGGCACAGGTTTTACAGTTCCTGCGGTGGCAGGGGAAAGTGCCAGGATGTGAGGGTGGGTCGTAGGGGGGCGTGGACCTGACCAGGTAGTCACGGAGGGAACGGTCTTTGCGGAAGGCGGAAAGGGGTGGGGAGGGAAATATATCCCTGGTGGTGGGGTCTTTTTGGAGGTGGCGGAAATGTCGGCGGATGATTTGGTTTATGCGGAGGTTTGTAGGGTGGAAGGTGAGCACCAGGGGCGTTTTGTCCTTGTTACGGTTGGAGGGGTGGGGTCTGAGGGCGGAGGTGCGGGATGTGGACGAGATGCGTTGGAGGGCATCTTTAACCACGTGGGAAGGGAAATTGCGGTCTCTAAAGAAGGAGGCCATTTGGTGTGTTCTGTGGTGGAACTGGTCCTCCTGGGAGCAGATACGGCGGAGGCGGAGGAATTGGGAATACGGGATGGCATTTTTGCAAGAGATAGAGTGGGAAGAGGTGTAATCCAGGAAGCTGTGGGAGTCGGTGGGTTTGTAAAAAATGTCAGTGTCAAGTCGGTCGTCACTGATGGAGATGGAGAGGTCCAGGAAGGGGAGGGAGGTGTCAGAGATGGTTCAGGAAGGGGAGAGAAGATAGAGTGCTTCACTGTATTAATGGACATAAAAGATCTCATGGAAAGTCAATAACAGTAATTCTCCTGTGTCCTGGTCTCTCCTCGACTGAAGTCACTGAACTGGATCTAAGCACAGTGTGCTCCTGCCTGAGGTACTGAGTCTACATCTGGTCACTCACATACTGAGGAGTGATTGCAATGTGCCAGACAACACAGGGACATAATCCACAGAGTCATGACAGGAAGAATCATATTGGATTCTGTTTCTCTTTCTACAGAGATTGGCAGACCTGCTGCAATTCTCTAGAACTTTCCGTATTTATTGCACAAACCACAGGACGGATTCCAAGTATCATGGCTCATGGATGTGGTAAATCCTTCCCTCAACCTGGACCCCAGAGTCTCTGTTATCTCCACCATCTCCTGAAATCCCTTTTAATTCTGGTCCCTTCGGTCAGTCTTAATTCAATCACTCGACTATCAGTAGCTATCCCATTGTATGCTGCTGTCCCTATCCCGTCTCAAGAGCAATCTGCAATGGGCAATAAATGCTGGCCCAACCACCAAAGCTCACAGATTGTGAGGTGAGTTTTGCTTGATAACAATGGTACAGAATAATTTCTTTTGTGTACCTTTCATTTCAGAAGTTGAGAAAAAGGTACACTGTAATGATCTGGAACAGAGGGATAGGGAGGAGGAGTAGTGTGGAGCAATCTGAGCTACAGAGTATTCCTGAGGAAGTGGTGTCTGCTGTGACGTTCATTCTTTATGACTATTGCTCTACCCTCATCAATCTTCTTGGTTACTTCCTCAGCACCAAGGACCCAGGTTCGAATCCAGCCTCGGGCAACTGTCTGTGTGGCGTTTGCACATTCTCCCTGTGTCTGCGTGTGTTTCCTCCAGATGATCCGGTTTCCTCCCACAATCCAAAGATGTGCAGGTCAGGTGAATTGGCCATGCTAAATTGCCCATAGTGTAGGTTATCAGTAATGGTGATGTTTGGGAATGGGTCTGGGTGGGTTACTCTTCAGCGGGTCAGTGTGGACTTGTTGGGCTGAAGGGCCTGTTTCCACACTGTAGGGATTCTAATTCTCAAAAATTCTAAAATCTCAAACAAGTTTGTGAGACAAAACCGTGCTGACTATCCCTAATCATTCCTGCCTCTCCAAATGCACGTAACTCCTATCTCTCAGAATCATTTCCAACAATTTATCCACCATTGATGTCAGGCTCAGAGGTCTTTAGTTCCCAGGCTTCTCCTTACATCCCATCTACAACACAGGCACAATATTAACCACTCCACAATCATTTGGTACCTCACTAAATTATAGATAATACAAATATTTATATGATGCTCACTTCCAGGGAATTATTTACAAAGTCACTCTCAGAATCAGTCAGACAGAATCACACCCAGATTATCCCTCCCCGAGAGTCACACACCGAATTATTCCCAAACTCACTCCCAAAATCACACACTGAATCACTGCCAGACAATAGCTCCCAGAGAATAATTCACTTACAAAGAATCTCTCTAAGAATCATTTCCATAATCTCTCCCAAAATCACTCCAGAATCAATCCCAGAGAATCCTCCGAGAATCATTTCAAGGTCACTTCCAGCGAGCCCAGACAATTGGTGCCAAACCATTTCCAAAATCACTCCCAGAATTACTCCCAGATTCATTCCCAGAATTATTTGCAGAAACATTTCCAGTATCTCTCCCAGACTATCACTCCCAGTGATTCACGCCATAGATCATTTCCACAGTCATTCCCAAAATTGGTCTCACAGAATCACTCTGAGAATAACTCTGAATCTTCCCCAGAGAATTACTCCGGCAATAATTCCCAGAACCACTCCCAGTATAACTCCCAGAATCATGCGTAGAGAATCCCAGAATCAGTCGAGAATCACTCCCAGGTTATCCCTCCTGAAGTCACACAAAATTATTCCCAGAATCACTTGGTGGGCGGCACGGTGGCACAGCAGTTAGCACTGCTGCCTCACAGCGCCAGAGACCCTGGTTCAATTCCCGCCTCAGGCGACTGACTGTGTGGAGTTTGCACATTCTCCCCGTGTCTGCGTGGGTTTCCTCCGGGTGCTCCGGTTTCCTCCCACCATCCAAAAAGATGTGCAGGGTCAGGTGAATTGGCCATACTAAATTGCCTGTAGTGTTAGGTAAGGGGTAAATGTAGGGGTATGGGTGGGTTTCGCTTCGGCGGGTCGGTGTGGACTTGTTGGGCCGAGGGGCCTGTTTCCACACTGTAATCTAATCTAATCTAATCTAATCTATCACTTCAGATTCACTGCCAATAGTAAATACTAGAGAATCATTGTGAGGCTTATTCCCAGGAAATTGCTATCAAAGTATCATTTCCAGTGAATCACTCCCAGAATCATTCCCAGACATTCACTGCCATATAATCTCTCCCAATAATATCTCCCAGGATCACTTCAGAGAATCCCTCCATAATAATCTTGCTGACATTCATTCCCAGAATCACTCCCATAATCACTCCCAAAGAATCACTCCCAGAATTATTTCAAAAGCATCACCTCCAGTAACACTCTCAGATACATTCCCATTGAATCACTCTCACCATCATTGTCCGAATCAGTCCCAATATCATTCCCAGAGTCACTCTCTAAATCACTTTCACAATCGTTGAGGAGACTGTTATTGGACAAATAATCAAGAAACCCAGGCTAATGTACTGACGAACATTTATTCAAATCCCACCATACAATTAAAAATTAAGAATCTGAAATGAATGTGAGTCTGACCCCTAAAGGGAAGGAAATCTGTGCTCCTTACCAGATCTGGTCTACATGGGACTCAGATTCACAGAAATGTGGTTGATTCTCAACTGACCTCTGAGTAATCAATGCTGGCCTCGGCAGCAAAGCTCCCATCCCATGATCAAATTGAAAAAATAACCTTTCATAATCACTCATAGTATAATTGCCAGGGACAGACTCCCAGAAAATCACTCTGAAAGAGCCCTCATCCCAGATACTGATCACTCAATACACAATCCACCGCAGGTAGAGAATCATTCCAGACAATCAATCCGATTTAATCACTTGTAGATAGGGAATCACATTTCCCCACCTTCCCCGTGCAGTTTTCCAGGCCGGATACAAAGGGAATTCAGCTGATGAAGCATAGAGTCCGATGCTTTGGAATTTTCTAACTGCTCTCAATTCTCTGGTAGAAATTTGTGTTGAACTTACGAAAACAACATTTCATCACAATAATTCAAATCACCGGGCTCATGCAATTAATTCGGAAGGAAGGCTTTCTCCTACCTGCAGTATTTTGGAGAGATGACTAAGCTGCAGATGGGAGTGGATTCATGGCACAGATAGAGCACCTTACAGCTACCGAATTAGCACAAGCTTGCATCATTGAGATATCAAACTAAAGCCAGAGAGTCGTACAGCATGGAAACAAACTCTTCAGTCCAACTAGACCACGTCCCCTAATTAAACTCCTGAACATTAAGATATCCTTCAGTGATTGTTGTGAGCACAACAGCAAAAAGGAAAGCCAAACAAACTATAAAAATTGCGCTGCCAAAATATTCGAATATTAGCAATTGGCTATGCAGACAGCCAGTGACTTGCCAGGTTTGTTGGCTGAGATCTTTGATTATTTTCCTCAACACGGCTAATTTCACGCTGCTTTTTTTCAATGAAGGATAAAGTTAATTCGCTCAACAATGCCACAGCTGGACTTAAGTATACCCCTCGTCGCATGTGTTCAGTGAGCTGATCATCGACACCCTTGAGGGTCTTAAAACCTGTCTTCATTCTCCAGTGCCCTGCAGAGTGCAGTTGCTGGTAAGGCCCTTCCTTAATTATGAACATATGCTGCCACCTTGTTTGATTCACTCACAGGCAAGGTGTTCGGAACTAAGGTGGTGTGAGCTAAGGGGCAAACTGGGAGGAGGCAGTTTGCGGAGGGGTTGCGGGGGGTGTTGGGAGGGTGGTTGGAGAGATAAGGTGGGGCCGAATTTACATTTACAAAGCCCCAGGGCTGCTTACGGGCCTTGGCTTCAGCCCATTGTCAGCAAACAGCATGTTGTTTTGGGAACAGCTTGCTAATGACATTGCCTTTCAGAAGTCGAGATGTTGTGGTTGTGACTGGCACAAGCCGCTGAAGTCGCATGGTCAGGCTGCCCTGAATAATTGGCATCGCTCTTTATTTTCGCAGGAGGGGATCAAGTGAGGTAAAGATACACCTTGATATGTGGCGCACGCGGTGATTGGCCAGCACATGGGCTAGTGAACAGATGTCTCACTTCTTAATAGCCGATGTTCAATGGAGAAGGTCTTCTTTCGTTCGATTATCATGGGGTTAATTGGGAGAGTTGGGCTGTAGAGAATAAGTGGGTGCAGAGGAGAGGGTAGAGTTGGGGTTCCTCTTTGTGACTGAGCCCACTGTGATAAAGGAGCCTCAGAAAAGCATAATATAATTAATGAGTGGAAAAAATTAAAGTGGACAATAGTTGTCAGGAAACATGTGTGGCGGGGCACCTGTACTTATGAGGAACAGGCTATTTACTGAGACATTTGAGAACGGTTCATTTGAAAGGAATGTCTTGGCAGCTGTCAGCAATGTGGTGCAACAGGTGATCGCCCACAATGCAGGATGTTTGCTGAAAACATGGGGATTCGAAACCACTAACGACAGCTAAAGCTCCCCCCACCTCCCTCTCCTCACTGCCAACATGCGCCACCCCTCCAGTCATTAATCTGCAACACAGATATACAGGACAACAAAGGTAGAAAATACTGGGAGGGAGACTGGGAAGAAAGCTTGCCAGAAAATCAGCGGAGCTGAGGACATTCCATTTTCCAATTTACCGGAGATTACGTTTGCACAATCTTTACCTCTTTTGGAAAGGAACTGCATTCACACAGAATCCTTCACAGCCTCAAAAACACCTCAAAGCAGCTCACAGCTGAAGGCAGCTCATGGAAATGCTGTTATTGGTGTCATGCAGTCATCCCATTGGTGCACAGCAAGCCCCCACAGTATAGCAATGTGGTGATGACCACGCCATCTCTGGGCATTACTGGGCAAGCCAGCTTTTATTGCCCAATCCTTGCTATCCTTCAGGACATGGTGGTGAGTTACCTCCTTCAACCGCTGCAGTCCATGTGGTGAAGGGACAACCATGAGGGATGGAGTTCCAGGACCTTGACCCAGCTGCACTGAAGGAAACGCCATACACTTCCAAGTCAGGATGGTGGAAGACTTGGAGAGGAAGTTGCAGTCGGTGGTTCCTAGTATCTTCTGCCCTTGTCCTTCCAGATAGTTTTGGGTGTGGGTTTGGAGGAGCTTTAGTAAGGAGATCAATCGTTATGGGGAGAAGACAGGAAATGTGGTTGAGGATCATATCAGCCCTGATCGAGTGGCGGAGCAGACTCGATGGGCCAAATGGCCTAATTCTGCTCCTTTCTCATCTGCTTTTAAGGAGCCATGGTGTTTTACAGCAATGCATCCTGTAGATGGTACACGCCAATGCCACTGTGCATTTGTGGTTGAGGGAGTGAGCACTTGAGTTGTTGGATGTGGTGCCAGTCAAAGTCATGGCTTTGTTCTGGATGATCTGACGTTTCTGGATTGTTATTGGAGCAGCGGTTGCCCAGACAGTCGGAAATGTACTGCATCATTCCCCCAACTTGTGCCTTGTAAATGATGGTCAAATGTGAGGAGAATAGAATTCCCAGCCTTTAAGCTGCTGTTGTAACCATCATATGCAAGATGGCAGGTCAAGTTCAGTTCCTGGTCAATGGGAACCTCCATGATGTTGAGAGTGGGATACTCAGTGATATTAATGTCATTCAATAGCCAAGGGACAATGTTAATTTTTCTGTTTTGTTGGTTGTAATTATTGTGGTATAAATGCTACTTGAAACGTGTCAGCCAATACTGAATGTTCTCCAGGTCTATTGGAAGTGACTGGTGGAATTCAGACTGGTGGAATAGTGATCATTACCCCCGATAGACAGGGGGATCTGACAGTGAGCCAGAGAGGATGATGATTCCCACTGGCAGTGGGATGATGAAAGGGGATGAAGATAGATTCAATATTAATTTTCGATAAAATTTGGAGGCGATGAACCACTAAGGCATGGAAGACAAGACAGATTAATTGCCAACCCCTTTTAGTTCGTGTAGTCATGTCCTGTTCCTGCCAGCTCCTGCTCTCTCCCCATGCCCCTGCTCTCTCCCCATGCCCCGGCTCTCTCCCCATGCCCCGGCTCTCTACTCATGTCCCTGCTCGCTCCTACTGTGCTCCTTCTCTCTCTCCCAATGCTCCTGCACGCTCTCCCTGTGCTCCTGCTCTCTCTCCCTGTGCTCCTGCTCTCCCAATGCTCCCAATGTGGGCGGCAGGGTGGCAGAGTGGTTAGCACTGCTGCCTCACAGCGCCAGAGACCCGGGTTCAATTCCCGCCTCAGGCGACTGACTGTGTGGAGTTTGCACGTTCTCCCTGTGTCTGCGTAGGTTTCCTCCGGGTGCTCCGGTTTCCTCCCACTGTCCAAAGATGTGCAGGGCCAGGTGAATTGGCCATACTAAATTGCCCGTAGTGTTAGGTAAGGGGTAAATGTAGCGGTATGGGTGGGTTGCGCTTCGGCGGGTCAGTGTGGACTTGTTGGGCAGAAGGGCCTGTTTCCACACTGTAATGTAATCTAATCACTCTTTCCCTGTGCTCCTGCTCTCTCCCCACGCTCCTGCTCTCTCTCTCCCTATGCTCCTGCTCTCTCCCTGTGCTCCTGCTCTCTCTCCCTGTGCTCCTGCTCTCTCTCCCTGTGCTCCTGCTCTCTCCCAATACTCTGGCATCCTCTCCAAATGCTCCTGCTCTCACCCCACGCTCCTGCTCTCTCTCCCTGTGCTCCTGTTCTCTCTCCCCAGGCTCCTGCTCTCTCTCCCTGTGCTCCTGCTCTCTCTCCCTGTGCTCCTGTTCTCTCTCCCCATGCTCCTGCTCTCTCCCAATACTCTGGGATCCTCTCCAAATGCTTCTGCTCTCTCCCCACGCTCCTGCTCTCTCCCTGTGCTCCTGCTCTCTCCCTGTGCTCCTGCTCTCTCTCCCTGTGCTCCTGTTCTCTCTCCCCAGGCTCCTGCTCTCTCTCCCTGTGCTCCTGCTCTCTCTCCCTGTGCTCCTGTTCTCTCTCCCCATGCTCCTGCACTCTCTCCCCCTGCTCCTGCTCTCTCTCCCTGTGCTCCTGCTCTCTCTCCCTGTGCTCCTGCTCTCTCTCCCAATGCTCCTGGCCACTCCCCATGCTCTTGCTCTCTTTCCCCATGCTCCTGATCTTTCTCCCTATACTCCTGCTCTCTCCCCATGCTCCTGCTCTCTCTCCCTATATTCCTGCTCTCTCCCCCTGCTCCTGCACTCTCTCCCTATGCTCCTGCTCTCTCCCTGTGCACCTGCTCTCTCTCCCTGTGCTCCTGCTCTCTCTCCCTGTGCTCCTGTTCTCTCTCCCCAGGCTCCTGCTCTCTCTCCCCGTGTTCCTGCTCTCTCTCCCTGTTCTCCAACTCTCTCCCTATTCTCCTGGTCTCTCTCCGCGTGATGCTGCTCTCTCCCCATGCACCTGCTCTCTGCCTGTGCTCCTGCTCTCTCCCCATGCTCCTGCTCTCTCTCCCCGTGCTCTCGCTCTCTCCCCATGCTCCTGCTCTCTCCCCATTCTTCTGCTCTCTCACCATGTTCCTGCTCTGTCTCCCCATGTTCCTGCTCTCTCTCCCCATTATCTTGCTCTCTTGCCGCATGCTCCACCTTTCTCCCCATGCTCCTGCTCTCTCTCCCATGCTCCTGGCTTCTCTCCCCATGCTACTCCTATCTCTCCCTATTCTCCTGGTCTTGTCCCATGCTCCTGCTATCTCCCCGTTCTTCCACTCTCTCTCCCCATGCTCCCACTCTCTCCCCATCCTCCTGCTTGCTCTCCTGGTTCTCCACCTCTCTCACTGATCTCCTGCATTCTCTCCCCATGCTACTGCTCTCTCTCCCTGTGCTCCTGCTCTCTCTCCCTGTGCTCCTGTTCTCTCTCCCCATGCTCCTGCACTCTCTCCCCCTGCTCCTGCTCTCTCTCCCTGTGCTCCTGCTCTCTCTCCCTGTGCTCCTGCTCTCTCTCCCAATGCTCCTGGCCACTCCCCATGCTCTTGCTCTCTTTCCCCATGCTCCTGATCTTTCTCCCTATACTCCTGCTCTCTCCCCATGCTCCTGCTCTCTCTCCCTATATTCCTGCTCTCTCCCCCTGCTCCTGCACTCTCTCCCTATGCTCCTGCTCTCTCTCTGTGCACCTGCTCTCTCTCCCTGTGCTCCTGCTCTCTCTCCCTATGCTCCTGCTCTCTCCCTGTGCACCTGCTCTCTCTCCCTATGCTCCTGCTCTCTCCCTGTGCACCTGCTCTCTCTCCCCGTGTTCCTGCTCTCTCTCCCTGTTCTCCAACTCTCTCCCTATTCTCCTGGTCTCTCTCCGCGTGATGCTGCTCTCTCCCCATGCACCTGCTCTCTGCCTGTGCTCCTGCTCTCTCCCCATGCTCCTGCTCTCTCTCCCCGTGCTCTCGCTCTCTCCCCATGCTCCTGCTCTCTCCCCATTCTTCTGCTCTCTCACCATGTTCCTGCTCTGTCTCCCCATGTTCCTGCTCTCTCTCCCCATTATCTTGCTCTCTTGCCGCATGCTCCACCTTTCTCCCCATGCTCCTGCTCTCTCTCCCATGCTCCTGGCTTCTCTCCCCATGCTACTCCTATCTCTCCCTATTCTCCTGGTCTTGTCCCATGCTCCTGCTATCTCCCCGTTCTTCCACTCTCTCTCCCCATGCTCCCACTCTCTCCCCATCCTCCTGCTTGCTCTCCTGGTTCTCCACCTCTCTCACTGATCTCCTGCATTCTCTCCCCATGCTACTGCTCTCTCTCACCGTGTTCCTACTCTCTCCCTGTGCTCCTGCTCTCTCTACCTATGCTCCTGCTCTCTCCCCATACTCCTGCTCTCTCACCCCATGCTCCTGCTCTCTCTCCCAATGCTCCTGCTCTCTCTCCCTGTGCTCCTGCTCTCCCAATGCTCCCAATGTGGGCGACATAGTGGCACAGTGGTTAGCACTGCTGCCTCACAGCGCCAGAGACCCGGGTTCAATTCCCGACTCAGGCGACCGACTGTGTGGAGTTTGCACGTTCTCCCCGTGTCTGCGTGGGTTTCCTCCGGATGCTCCGGTTTCCTCCCACTGTCCAAAGATGTGCAGGTCAGGTGAATTGGCCACGCTAAATTGTCCGTAGTGTTAGGTAAGGGGTAAATGTAGGGGTATGGGTGGGTTGCGCTTCGTTGGGTCGGTGTGGACTTGTTGGGCCGAAGGGCCTGTTTCCACACTGTAATGTAATGTAATCACTCTTTCCCCGTGCTCCTGCACTCTCTCCCCACGCTCCTGCTCTCTCTCCATGTGTTCCTGCTCTCTCTCCCTGTGCTCCTGTTCTCTCTCCCCACGCTCCTGCTCTCTCTCACTGTGCTCCTGCTCTCTCTCCCTGTGCTCCTGCACACTCTCCCCATGCTCCTGCTCTCTCCCTGTGCTCCTGCTCTCTCTCCCCATGCTCCTGTTCTCTCTCCCCACGCTCCTGCTCTCTCTTCCTGTGCTCCTGCTCTCTCCCCATGCTCCAGCTCTCTCTTCCCATGCTCTTGCTCTCTCCCCAAACTCCTGCTCTCCCCATGCTACTGCTCTCTCCCCATGTTCCTACACTCACCCCATGCTCCTGCTCTCTCTTCCCAAGCCCCTGCTCTCTCCCCATGCTCCTGCACTCTCCCCATGCCCCAACTCTCTCTTCCCAAGCTCCTGATCTCTCTCCAAGCTCCAGCTCTCTCCCCATGCTCCTGCTCTCTCCCCATGCTCCTGCTCTCCGCACATGCTCCTCCACTGTCTTCCCATGTTCCTGCTCTCTCTCCCAATTCTCCTGGTTTCTCTTCCATGCCCCTCCTCTCTCTCCCCATGCTCCTGCTCTCTCTCCCCATGCTCCTGCTCTATCTCCCCTTCCTCCTGCTCTCTCCCTGAGCTCCCAATCTCTCTCCACGTGTTCCTGCTCTCAGCCCATGCTCCTGGTCTCTCTCCCCGTGCTGGTACTCTCTTTGTCCCTGTGTTCCTGCTCTCTCTCCCCATACTCCTGCTCTCTCCCCATACTCCTGCTCTCTCTCCCCATGCTCCTGCTCACTCCCCATGCTCCTGCACTCTCCCCATGCTCCTTCTCTCTCTTCCCAAGCCCCTGCTCTCCCCATGCTCCTGCTCACTCCCCATGCTCCTGCTCTCTCCCCATGCTCCTGTTGTCTCTTCCCAAGCTCCTGCTCTCTCTCCCCCATCTCCTGCTCTCTCTTCCCATGCTCCTGCTCTCTCTTCCCAAGCTCCTCCTCTCTCCCCAAGCTCCTGCTCTCTCCCCATGCTCCTGCTCTCCCCACATGCACCTGCTCTCTCTCCCCATTCTCCTGCTCTCTCTCCCTATGGTCCTGCTCTCTCTCCCTGTGTTCCTCCTCTCTCCCCATACTCCTGCTCTCTCTCCCAATGTTCCTGCTCTCTCTTCCCAAGCACCTGCTCTCTCCCCACGCTCCGACACTCTCCCCATGCTCCAGCTCTCTCTTCCCAAGCTCCTGATTTCTCCCCATGCTCCTGCTGTCTCCCCATGCTCCTGTTCTCTCCCCATACTCCTGCTCTCCCCACATGCTCCTCCTCTCACTTCCCATGTTCCTGCTCTCTCTCCCAATTCTCCTGGCTTCTCTCCCATGTCCATCCTCTCTCTCCCCATGCTCCTGCTCTCTCTCCCCATGGTCCTGCGCTCTCTCCCCTTCCCTCTGCTCTCTCTCTCTCCCCAAGTTCCTGCTCTCTCTCCACATGCTCCTGCTCTCAGCCCGTGCTCCTGGTCTCTCTCCCTGTTCTCCAATATGCTCCCTGTTTTCCTGCTCCCTCTCCCCATGCTGCTCCTCTCTTTGTCCCGGTGTTCCTGCTCTCTCCCCATTCTCCTGCTCTCTCCCCATACTCCTGCTCTCTCTCCCCATGCTCCTGCTCTCTTTCCCCAGGCTCCTGTTCTCTCTCCCCATGCTCCTGCTCTCTCTCCCCACGCACCTGCTCACTCTCCATGCTCCTGCACTCTCCCCATGCTCCTTCTCTCTCTTCCCAAGCCCCTGCTCTCCCCATGCTCCTGCTCACTCCCCATGTTCCTGCTCACTCCCCATGCTCCTGCTCTCTTTTCCCAAGCTCCTGCTCTCTCTCCCCATGCTCCTGCCCTCCCCACATGCACCTGCTCTCTCTTCCCAAGCTCCTGCTCTCTCCCCATGCTCCTACACTCTCCCCATGCTCCTGCTCTCCCCACATGCACCTGCTCTCTCTCCCCATTCTCCTGCTCTCTCTCCCCATGCTCCTGCTCTCTTTCCCCAGGCTCCTGCTCTCTCTCCCCATACTCCTGCTCTCTCTCCCCACGCTCCTGCTCTCTTTCCCCACCCTCCTGTTCTCTCTCCCCATGCTCCTGCCCACTCCGCATGCTCCTGCACTCTCCCCATGCTCCTTCTCTCTCTCTCCCCAAGTTCCTGCTCTCCCCATGCTCCTGCTCACTCCTCATGCTCCTGCTCTCTCTCCCCATGCTCCTGCTCACTCCCCATGCTCCTGCACTCTCCCCATGCTCCTTCTCTCTCTTCCCAAGATCCTGCTCTCCCCATGCTCCTGCTCACTCCCCATGTTCCTGCTCACTCCCCATGCTCCTGCTCTCTCTTCCCAAGCTCCTGCTCTCTCTCCCCCATCTCCTGCTCTCTCTTCCCATGATCCTGCTCTCTCTCCCGATGCTTCTGCTCTCTCTCCCTGTTCTCCTGGTCTCTCTCCCCGTGCTGCTGCTGTCTTGTCCTGCTCTTTCTCCCCATGCTCCTGCTCTCTCTCCTCATTCTCCTGCTCACTCTCCCCATACGCCTGCTCTCTCCCCAAACTCCTGCTCTCTCTTCCCAAGCTCCTGCACACTCCCCATGCACCTGCACTCTCCCCATGCTCCAGCTCTTTCTTCCCAAGCTCCTGCTCTCTCCCCATGCTCCTGCTCTCTCTCCCCATGCTCCTGCACTCTCCCCATGCTCCTGCTCTCTCTTCCCAAGCTCCTCCTCTCTCCCCAAGCTCCTGCTCTCTCCCCATGCTCCTGCTCTCCCCACATGCACCTGCTCTCTCTCCCCATTCTCCTGCTCTCTCTCCCCATTCTCCTACTCACTCTCCCCATTCTCCTGCTCACTCTCCCCATTCTCCTGCTCTCTCTCCCCATGCTGCTGCTCTCTCCCCATGCTCCTGCTCACTCTCCCCATGCTCCTGCTCTCTCCCCATGCTCCTGCTCTCTCTTCCCAAGCTTCTGCTCTCTCCACATGCTCCTGCACTCTCCCCATGCTCCTGCTCTCTCCCCATGCTCCTGCTTTCTCTCCCCATGCTCCTACTCTCACCCCATGCTCCTGCTCTCTCTTCCCAAGCACCTGCTCTCTCCCCATTCTCCTTCTCTCTCTTCCCAAGCTCCTGCACACTCCCCATGCTCCTGTTCTCTCCACATGCTCCTGCTCTCTCCCCATGCTCCTGCTCTCTCTTCCCAAGCTGCTGTACACTCCCCATGCTCCTACACTCTCCCCATGCTCCTGCTCTCTCTCCCAAGCTCCTGCTCTCTCCCCAAGCTCCTGTACTCTCTTCCCAAGCTGCTGTACACTCCCCATGCTCCTACACTCTCCCCATGCTCCTGCTCTCTCTCCCAAGCTCCTGCTCTCTCCCCAAGCTCCTGTACTCTCCCCATGCTCCTGCCCTCCCCACATGCACCTGCTCTCTCTTCCCAAGCTCCTGCTCTCTCCCCATGCTCCTACACTCTCCCCATGCTCCTGCTCTCTCTTCCCAAGCTCCTCCTCTCTCCCCAAGCTCCTGCTCTCTCCCCATGCTCCTGCTCTCCCCACATGCACCTGCTCTCTCTCCCCATGCTCCTGCTCTCTTTCCCCAGGCTCCTGCTCTCTCTCCCCATACTCCTGCTCTCTCTCCCCACGCTCCTGCTCTCTTTCCCCACCCTCCTGTTCTCTCTCCCCATGCTCCTGCCCACTCCGCATGCTCCTGCACTCTCCCCATGCTCCTTCTCTCTCTTCCCAAGCTCCTGCTCTCCCCATGCTCCTGCTCACTCCTCATGCTCCTGCTCTCTCTCCCCATGCTCCTGCTCACTCCCCATGCTCCTGCACTCTCCCCATGCTCCTTCTCTCTCTTCCCAAGATCCTGCTCTCCCTATGCTCCTGCTCACTCCCCATGTTCCTGCTCACTCCCCATGCTCCTGCTCTCTCTTCCCAAGCTCCTGCTCTCTCTCCCCCATCTCCTGCTCTCTCTTCCCATGATCCTGCTCTCTCTCCCGATGCTTCTGCTCTCTCTCCCTGTTCTCCTGGTCTCTCTCCCCGTGCTGCTGCTGTCTTGTCCTGTGCTACTGCTCTTTCTCCCCATGCTCCTGCTCTCTCTCCTCATTCTCCTGCTCACTCTCCCCATACGCCTGCTCTCTCCCCAAACTCCTGCTCTCTCTTCCCAAGCTCCTGCACACTCCCCATGCACCTGCACTCTCCCCATGCTCCAGCTCTTTCTTCCCAAGCTCCTGCTCTCTCCCCATGCTCCTGCTCTCTCTCCCCATGCTCCTGCACTCTCCCCATGCTCCTGCTCTCTCTTCCCAAGCTCCTCCTCTCTCCCCAAGCTCCTGCTCTCTCCCCATGCTCCTGCTCTCCCCACATGCACCTGCTCTCTCTCCCCATTCTCCTGCTCTCTCTCCCCATGCTCCTGCTCTCTCTCCCCATTCTCCTACTCACTCTCCCCATTCTCCTGCTCACTCTCCCCATTCTCCTGCTCTCTCTCCCCATGCTGCTGCTCTCTGCCCATGCTCCTGCTCACTCTCCCCATGCTCCTGCTCTCTCCCCATGCTCCTGCTCTCTCTTCCCAAGCTTCTGCTCTCTCCACATGCTCCTGCACTCTCCCCATGCTCCTGCTCTCTCCCCATGCTCCTGCTTTCTCTCCCCATGCTCCTGCTCTCACCCCATGCTCCTGCTCTCTCTTCCCAAGCACCTGCTCTCTCCACATTCTCCTTCTCTCTCTTCCCAAGCTCCTGCACACTCCCCATGCTCCTGTTCTCTCCACATGCTCCTGCTCTCTCCCCATGCACCTGCTCTCTCTTCCCAAGCTGCTGTACACTCCCCATGCTCCTACACTCTCCCCATGCTCCTGCTCTCTCTCCCCAAGCTCCTGCTCTCTCCCCAAGCTCCTGTACTCTCCCCATGCTCCTGCCCTCCCCACATGCACCTGCTCTCTCTTCCCAAGCTCCTGCTCTCTCCCCATGCTCCTACACTCTCCCCATGCTCCTGCTCTCTCTTCCCAAGCTCCTCCTCTCTCCCCAAGCTCCTGCTCTCTCCCCATGCTCCTGCTCTCCCCACATGCACCTGCTCTCTCTCCCCATTCTCCTGCTCTCTCTCCCTATGATCCTGCTCTCTCTCCCTGTATTCCTCCTCTCTCCGCATACTCCTGCTCTTTCTCCCAATGCTCCTGCTCTCTCTCCCCACGCTCCTGCTCTCTTTCCCCAGGCTCCTGCGCTCTCTCCCCATACTCCTGATCTCTCTCCCCACGCTCCTGCTCTCTTTCCCCAGGCTCCTGTTCTCTCTCCCCATGTTCCTGCTCTCTTTCCCCAGGCTCCTGTTCTCTCTCCCCATGCTCCTGCTCTCTTTCCCCAGGCTCCTGTTCTCTCTCCCCATTCTCCTGCTCTCTCTCCCCATTCTCCTACTCACTCTCCCCATTCTCCTGCTCACTCTCCCCATTCTCCTGCTCCCTCTCCCCATGCTGCTGCTCTCTCCCCATGCTCCTGCTCACTCTCCCCATGCTCCTGCTCTCTCCCCATGCTCCTGCTCTCTCTTCCCAAGCTCCTGCTCTCTCCCCATGCTCCTGCACTCTCCCCATGCTCCTGCTCTCTCCCCATGCTACTGCTTTCTCTCCCCATGCTCCTGCTCTCTCTTCCCAAGCACCTGCTCTCTCCCCATGCTCCTTCTCTCTCTTCCCAAGATCCTTCTCTCCCCATGCTCCTGTTCTCTCCACATGCTCCTGCTCTCTCCCCATGCTCCTGCTCTCTCTTCCCAAGCTCCTGCTCTCTCCCCATGCTCCTACACTCTCCCCATGCTCCTGCTCTCTCTCCCCAAGCTCCTGCTCTCTCCCCAAGCTCCTGTACTCTCCCCATGCTCCTGCCCTCCCCACATGCACCTGCTCTCTCTTCCCAAGCTCCTGCTCTCTCCCCATGCTCCTACACTCTCCCCATGCTCCTGCTCTCTCTTCCCAAGCTCCTCCTCTCTCCCCAAGCTCCTGCTCTCTCCCCATGCTCCTGCTCTCCCCACATGCACCTGCTCTCTCTCCCCATTCTCCTGCTCTCTCTCCCTGTGTTCCTCCTCTCTCCCCATACTCCTGCTCTCTCTCCCAATGCTCCTGCTCTCTCTCCCCACGCTCCTGCTCTCTTTCCCCAGGCTCCTGCTCTCTCTCCCCATACTCCTGCTCTCTCTCCCCACGCTCCTGCTCTTTCCCCACGCTCCTGTTCTCACTCCCCACACTCCTGCTCTCTTTCCCAACCCTCCTGTTCTCTCTCCCCATGCTCCTGCCCACTCCGCATGCTCCTGCACTCTCCCCATGCTCCTTCTCTCTCTTCCCAAGCTCCTGCTCTCCCCATGCTCCTGCTCACTCCTCATGTTCCTGCTCTCTCTCCCCATGCTCCTGCTCACTCCCCATGCTCCTGCACTCTCCCCATGCTCCTTCTCTCTCTTCCCAAGATCCTGCTCTCCCCATGCTCCTGCTCACTCCCCATGCTCCTGCTCACTCCCCATGCTCCTGCTCTCTCTTCCCAAGCTCCTGCTCTCTCTCCCCCATCTCCTGCTCTCTCTTCCCATGATCCTGCTCTCTCACCCGATGCTTCTGCTCTCTCTCCCTGTTCTCCTGCTCTCTCTCCCCGTGCTGCTGCTGTCTTGTCCTGTGCTACTGCTCTTTCTCCCCATGCTCCTGCTCTCTCTCCTCATTCTCCTGCTCACTCTCCCCATACTCCTGCTCTCTCCCCATGCTCCTGCTCTCTCTTCCCAAGCTCCTGCACACTCCCCATGCTCCTGCTCTCTCTCCTCATGCTCCTGCACTCTCCCCATGCTCCTGCTGTCTCTTCCCAAGCTCCTGCTCTCTCCCCATGCTCCTGATCTCTCCACATGCTCCTGCTCTCTCACCATGCTCTTGCTCTCTCTTCCCAAGCTCCTGCTCTCTCCCCATGCTCCTACACTCTCCCCATGCTCCTGCTCTCTCTTCCCAAGCTCCTCCTTTCTCCCCAAGCTCCTGCTCTCTCCCCATGCTCCTGCTCTCCCCACATGCACCTGCTCTCTCTCCCCATTCTCCTGCTCTCTCTCCCTATGATCCTGCTCTCTCTCCCTGTGTTCCTCCTCTCTCCCCATACTCCTGCTCTCTCTCCCAATGCTCCTGCTCTCTCTCCCCATACTCCTGCTCTCTTTCCCCAGGCTCCTGCGCTCTCTCCCCATACTCCTGTTCTCTCTCCCCACACTCCTGCTCTCTTTCCCCACACTCCTGCTCTCTCTCCCCATGCTCCTGCTCTCTTTCCCCAGGCTCCTGTTCTCTCTCCCCATGCTCCTGCTCTCTCCCCATGCTCCTGCTCTCTCTTCCCAAGCTCCTCCTCTCTCCCCAAGCTCCTGCTCTCTCCCCATGCTCCTGCTCTCCCCACATGCACCTGCTCTCTCTCCCCATTCTCTTGCTCTCTCTCCCTATGATCCTGCTCTCTCTCCCTGTGTTCCTCCTCTCTCCCCATACTCCTGCTTTCTCTCCCCATGCTCTTGCTCTCTCCCCATGCTCCTGCTCTCTCTTCCCAAGCACCTGCTCTCTCCCCATTCTCCTTCTCTCTCTTCCTAAGATCCTTCTCTCCCTTCCTAAGATCCTTCTCTCCCCATGCTCCTGATCTCTCCACATGCTCCTGCTCTCTCACCATGCTCTTGCTCTCTCTTCCCAAGCTCCTGCTCTCTCCCCATGCGCCTGCACTCTCCCCATGCTCCAGCTATTTCTTCCCAAGCTCCTGCGCCCTCCCCATGCTCCTGCTCTCTCTCCCCATGCTCCTGCTCTCTCTTCCCATGCTCCTGCTCTCTCTTCCCAAGCTCCTGCTCTCTCCCCATGCTCCTGATCTCTCTACTTGCTCCTGCACTCTCCCCATGCTCCTGCTCTCTCTCCCCATGCTCCTGCACTCTCCCCATGCTCCTGCTCTCTCTTCCCAAGCTCCTGCTCTCTCCCCATGCTCCTACACTCTCCCCATGCTCCTGCTCTCTCTTCCCAAGCTCCTCCTCTCTCCCCAAGCTCCTGCTCTCTCCCCATGCTCCTGCTCTCCCCACATGCACCTGCTCTCTCTCCCCATTCTCCTGCTCTCTCTCCCTATGATCCTGCTCTCTCCCCCTGTGTTCCTCCTCTCTCCCCATACTCCTGCTCTCTCTCCCAATGCTCCTGCTCTCTCTCCCCACGCTCCTGCTCTCTCTCCCCACACTCCTGCTCTCTCTCCCCATGCTCCTGCTCTCTTTCCCCACACTCCTGCTCTCTCTCCCCATGCTCCTGCTCTCTTTCCCCACGCTCCTGCACTCTCTCCCCATGCTCCTGCTCTCTTTCCCCACGCTCCTGCTCTCTTTCCCCAGGCTCCTGTTCTCTCACCCCATGCTCCTGCTCTCTCCCCACAATCACCTGCTCTCTCTCCCCATTCTCCTGCTCTCTCTCCCTATGATCCTGCTCTCTCTCCCTGTGTTCCTCCTCTCTCCCCATACTCCTGCTCTCTCTCCCAATGCTCCTGCTCTCTCTCCCCACGCTCCTGCTCTCTCTCCCCACGCTCCTGCTCTCTCTCCCCACGCTCCTGCTCTCTTTCCCCATACTCCTGCTCTCTCTCCCCACACTCCTGCTCTCTCTCCCCATACTTCTGCTCTCTCTCCCCATACTCCTGCTCTCTCTCCCCATACTCCTGCTCTCTTTCCCCATGCTCCTGTTCTCTCTCCCCATGCTCCTGCTCTCTCTCCCCACGCTCCTGCTCTCTTTCCCCAGGCTCCTGTTCTCTCTCCCCATGCTCCTGCTCTCTCTCCCCATACTCCTGTTCTCTTTCCCCACGCTCCTGCTCTCGCTCCCCACGCTCCTGCTCTCTTTCCCCAGGCTCCTGTTCTCTCTCCCCATGCTCCTGCTCTCTTTCCCCAGGCTCCTGTTCTCTCTCCCCATACTCCTGCTCTCTCTCCCCAAGCTCCTGCTCTCTCTCCCCATACTCCTGCTCTCTCTCCCCAAGCTCCTGCTCTCTCTCCCCATACTCCTGCTCTCTCTCCCCACGCTCCTGCTCTCTCTCCCCACGCTCCTGCTCTCTCTCCCCACGCTCCTGCTCTCTTTCCCCAGGTTCCTGTTCTCTCTCCCCATGCTCCTGCTCTCTCTCCCCATACTCCTGCTCTCTCTCCCCACGCTCCTGCTCTCTTTCCCCAGGCTCCTGTTCTCTCTCCCCATGCTCCTGCTCTCTCTCCCCATACTCCTGCTCTCTCTCCCCACGCTCCTGCTCTCTTTCCCCAGGTTCCTGTTCTCTCTCCCCACGCTCCTGCTCTCTTTCCCCAGGCTCCTGTTCTCTCTCCCCATGCTCCTGCTCTCTCTCCCCATACTCCTGCTCTCTCTCCCCATACTCCTGCTCTCTTTTCCCAGGATCCTGTTCTCTCTCCCCTTGCTCCTTCTCTCTTTCCCCATGCTCCTGTTCTCTCTCCCCATACTCCTGCTCTCTCTCCCCATACTCCTGCTCTCTCTCCCCACGCTCCTGCTCTCTTTCCCCAGGCTACTGTTCTCTCTCCCCATGCTCCTGTTCTCTCTCCCCATGCTCCTGCTCTCTCTCCCCATACTCCTGCTCTCTCTCCCCACGCTCCTGCTCTCTTTTCCCAGGCTCCTGTTCTCTCTCCCCATGCTCCTGCTCTCTCTCTCCCCATGCTCCTGCTCTTTCTTCCCATGCTCCTGCTCTTTCTTCCCACGCTCCTGTTATTTCTCCCCATACTCCTGTTCTCTCTCCCCATACTCCTGCTCTTTCTCCCCACGCTCCTGTTCTCTCTCCCCATGCTCCTGTTCTCTCTCCCCATGCTCCTGTTCTCTCTCCCCATGCTCTTGTTCTCTCTCCCCATGCTCCTGCTCTTTCTCCCCACGCTCCTGTTCTCTCTCCCCATGCTCCTGTTCTCTCTCCCCATGCTCTTGTTCTCTCTCCCCATGCTCCTGCTCTTTCTCCCCACGATCCTGTTCTCTCTGCCCATGCTCCTACTCACTCTCCCCATTCTCCTGCTCTCTCCCCATGCTCCCGCTTACTCCTCGTGTTCCTGCTCTCTTCCCATGCACCTGCTCTCTCTCCCCGTGCACCTGATATCTCTCCCCGTGCTCCTGATATCTCTCCCCGTGCTCCTGATATCCCTCCCCGTGCTCCTGCTCTTTCTCCCCACGCTCCTGTTGTCTCTCCCCATGCTCCTGATCTGTCTCCCCATTCTCCTACTCACTCTCCCCATTCTCCTGGTCACTCTCCCCATTCTCCTGCTCACTCTCCCCATGCTCCTGCTCTCTCCCCATGCTCCTGCACTCTCCCCATGCCCCAGCTCTCTCTTCCCATGCTCCTGCTCTCCCTTCCCATGCTCCTGCTCTCTCTCCCCATGCTCCTGCTCTCTCTTTACAAGCTCCTGCTCTCTCCCCATGCTCCTGCTCTCTCCCCATGCTCCTGCTCTCTCTTTACAAGCTCCTGCTCTCTACCCATGCTCCTGCTCTCTCCCCATACTCCTGCTCTCTCTCCCCATGCTCCTGCTCTCTCTCCCCTTGCTCCTGCTCTCTCTCCCCATGCTCCTGCTCTCTCCCCATGCTCCTGCTCTCTCCCCATGCTCCTGCTCTCTCTCCCCATGCTCCTGCTCTCTCTCCCCTTGCTCCTGCTCTCTCTCCCCATGCTCCTGCTCTCTCCCCATGCTCCTGCTCTCTCTCCCCATGCTCCTGCTCTCTCTCCCCATGCTCCTGCTCTCTCTCCCTGAGCTCCTGCTCTCTCTCCCCATGCTCCTGCTCTCTCCCCATGCTCCTGCTCTCTCTCCCCATGCTCCTGCTCTCTCTTCCCATGCTCCTGCTCTCTCTTTACAAGCTCCTGCTCTCTCCCCATGCTCCTGCTCTCTCTCCCCATGCTCCTGCTCTCTCTCTCCATGCTCCTGCTCGCTCTCCCCATGCTCCTGCTCTCTCTTCCCAAGCTCCTGCTCTCTCCCCATGCTCATGCTCCCTTGCCCTGTGCTGTTGCTCTCTCCCTGTGCTCCTGCTCTCTCCGCATTCTCCTGCTCTCTCTCCCCCTCGTTGTTGCTCTCTCCCCATGCTCCTGCTGTCTATCCCAATGCTCCTCCTCTATCTCACCCCTTATTCCTGCTCTCTCCCCATGCTCCTGCTCTATCCCCATGCTCCTGCTCTATCCCCATACTCCTGCTCTCTCCCCATGTCCTTGCTCTCGCTCCCCATGCTCCTGCTCTCTCTCTCCCCGTGTTCCTGCTCTCTCTCCCTGTGCTCCTGCTCTTTCTCCCCATGCACCTGCTCTCTCTCCCCGTGCTCCTGCTCTCTCTCCCCGTGCTCCTGCTCTCTCCCTGAGCTCCCACTCTCTCTCCAAGTGTTCCTGCTCTCTCTCCCCGTTCTCCAATATGCTCCTTGTTCTCCTGCTCTCTCTCCCCGTGCTGCTACTCTCTTTGTCTCGGTGTTCCTGCTGTCTCTCCGCATACTCCTGCTATCTCTCCCCACGCTCCTCCTCAATCACCCCATGCTCCTGCTCTCTCTTTACAAGCTCCTGCTCTCTCCCCATGCTCCTGCTCTCTACCCATGCTCCTGCTCTCTCCCCATACTCCTGCTCTCTCTCTCCATGCTCCTGCTCTCTCCCCATGCTCCTGCTCTCTCTTTACAAGCTCCTGCTCTCTCCCCATGCCCCTGCTCTCTCCCCATACTCCTGCTCTCTCCCCATCCTCCGGCTCTCTCTCCCCATGCTCCTGCTCTCTCCCCATGCTCCTGCTCTCTCTCCTCATGCTCCTGCTCTCTCTTCCCATGCTCCTGCTCTCTCTTTACAAGCTCCTGCTCTCTCCCCATGCTCCTGCTCTCTCCCCATGCTCCTGCTCTATCCCCATGCTCCTGCTCTCTCCCCATGTCCTTGCTCTCGCTCCCAATGCTCCTGCTTTCTCTTCCCCAGTGTTCCTGCTCTCTCCCCATGCTCCTGCTCTCTCTCTCCCCGTGTTCCTGCTCTCTCTCCCTGTGCTCCTGCTCTTTCTCCCCATGCTCCTGCTCTCTCTCCCCATGCTCCTGCTCTCTCTCCCCGTGCTCCTGCCCTCTCAGCCCTTCCTCCTGCTCTCTCTCTCACCAAGCTCCTGCTCTCTCCCTGAGCTCCCACTCTCTCTCCAAGTGTTCCTGCTCTCTCTCCCCGTTCTCCAATATGCTCCTTGTTCTCCTGCTCTCTCCCCGTGCTGCTTCTCTCTTTGTCCCTGTGTTCCTGCTCTCTCTCCCCATACCCCTGCTCTCTCCACATACTCCTGCTCTCTCTCCCTGTGTTCCTGCTCTCTCCCCATACTCCTGTTCTCTCTCCCCATGCTCCTGCTCTATCTCCCCAGGCTCCTGCTCTCTCTCCCCATACTCCTGCTCTCTCCCCCCATGCTCCTGCTCTCTCCCTGAGCTCCCACTCTCTCTCCACATGCTCGTGCTCTCAGCCCGTGCTCCTGGTCTCTCTCCCTGTTCTCCAATATGCTCCCTGTTCTCCTGCTCTCTCTCCCCGTGCTGCTACTCTCTTTGTCTCGGTGTTCCTGCTGTCTCTCCCCATACTACTGCTCTCCCCATACTCCTGCTCTCTCCACAAACTCCTGCTCTCCCTCCCCATACTCTGGCTCTCTCTGCCCACGCTCCTGCTCTCTCTCCCCATACTCCTGCTCTCTCTGCCCACACTCCTTCTCTCTCTCCCCAGGCTCCTGCTCTCTCTCCCCTTGCTCCTGTTCTCTCTCCCCATGCTCCTGCTCAATCCCCATGCTCCTGCTCTCTCTCCCCATGCTCCTGCTCTCTCTCCCCATGCTCCTGCTCTCTCTCCCTGAGCTCCTGCTCTCTCTCCCCATGCTCCTGCTCTCTCCCCATGCTCCTGCTCTCTCTCCCCATGCTCCTGCTCTCTCTTCCCATGCTCCTGCTCTCTCTTTACAAGCTCCTGCTCTCTCCCCATGCTCCTGCTCTCTCTCCCCATGCTCCTGCTCTCTCTCTCCATGCTCCTGCTCGCTCTCCCCATGCTCCTGCTCTCTCTTCCCAAGCTCCTGCTCTCTCCCCATGCTCATGCTCCCTTGCCCTGTGCTGTTGCTCTCTCCCTGTGCTCCTGCTCTCTCCGCATTCTCCTGCTCTCTCTCCCCCTCGTTGTTGCTCTCTCCCCATGCTCCTGCTGTCTATCCCAATGCTCCTCCTCTATCTCACCCCTTATTCCTGCTCTCTCCCCATGCTCCTGCTCTATCCCCATGCTCCTGCTCTATCCCCATACTCCTGCTCTCTCCCCATGTCCTTGCTCTCGCTCCCCATGCTCCTGCTCTCTCTCTCCCCGTGTTCCTGCTCTCTCTCCCTGTGCTCCTGCTCTTTCTCCCCATGCACCTGCTCTCTCTCCCCGTGCTCCTGCTCTCTCTCCCCGTGCTCCTGCTCTCTCCCTGAGCTCCCACTCTCTCTCCAAGTGTTCCTGCTCTCTCTCCCCGTTCTCCAATATGCTCCTTGTTCTCCTGCTCTCTCTCCCCGTGCTGCTACTCTCTTTGTCTCGGTGTTCCTGCTGTCTCTCCGCATACTCCTGCTATCTCTCCCCACGCTCCTCCTCAATCACCCCATGCTCCTGCTCTCTCTTTACAAGCTCCTGCTCTCTCCCCATGCTCCTGCTCTCTACCCATGCTCCTGCTCTCTCCCCATACTCCTGCTCTCTCTCTCCATGCTCCTGCTCTCTCCCCATGCTCCTGCTCTCTCTTTACAAGCTCCTGCTCTCTCCCCATGCTCCTGCTCTCTCCCCATACTCCTGCTCTCTCCCCATCCTCCGGCTCTCTCTCCCCATGCTCCTGCTCTCTCCCCATGCTCCTGCTCTCTCTCCTCATGCTCCTGCTCTCTCTTCCCATGCTCCTGCTCTCTCTTTACAAGCTCCTGCTCTCTCCCCATGCTCCTGCTCTCTCCCCATGCTCCTGCTCTATCCCCATGCTCCTGCTCTCTCCCCATGTCCTTGCTCTCGCTCCCAATGCTCCTGCTTTCTCTTCCCCAGTGTTCCTGCTCTCTCCCCATGCTCCTGCTCTCTCTCTCCCCGTGTTCCTGCTCTCTCTCCCTGTGCTCCTGCTCTTTCTCCCCATGCTCCTGCTCTCTCTCCCCATGCTCCTGCTCTCTCTCCCCGTGCTCCTGCCCTCTCAGCCCTTCCTCCTGCTCTCTCTCTCACCAAGCTCCTGCTCTCTCCCTGAGCTCCCACTCTCTCTCCAAGTGTTCCTGCTCTCTCTCCCCGTTCTCCAATATGCTCCTTGTTCTCCTGCTCTCTCCCCGTGCTGCTTCTCTCTTTGTCCCTGTGTTCCTGCTCTCTCTCCCCATACCCCTGCTCTCTCCACATACTCCTGCTCTCTCTCCCTGTGTTCCTGCTCTCTCCCCATACTCCTGTTCTCTCTCCCCATGCTCCTGCTCTATCTCCCCAGGCTCCTGCTCTCTCTCCCCATACTCCTGCTCTCTCCCCCCATGCTCCTGCTCTCTCCCTGAGCTCCCACTCTCTCTCCACATGCTCGTGCTCTCAGCCCGTGCTCCTGGTCTCTCTCCCTGTTCTCCAATATGCTCCCTGTTCTCCTGCTCTCTCTCCCCGTGCTGCTACTCTCTTTGTCTCGGTGTTCCTGCTGTCTCTCCCCATACTACTGCTCTCCCCATACTCCTGCTCTCTCCACAAACTCCTGCTCTCCCTCCCCATACTCTGGCTCTCTCTGCCCACGCTCCTGCTCTCTCTCCCCATACTCCTGCTCTCTCTGCCCACACTCCTTCTCTCTCTCCCCAGGCTCCTGCTCTCTCTCCCCTTGCTCCTGTTCTCTCTCCCCATGCTCCTGCTCAATCCCCATGCTCCTGCTCTCTCTCCCCATGCTCCTGCTCTCTCTCCCCATGCTCCTGCTCTCTCTCCCCATGTCCTTGCTCTCTCTCCCCATGCTCCCACACTCTCTCCCTGTGCTCCTGCTCTCTCCCCATGCTCCTGCTCTCTCTCCCTCTGCTCCTGCTCTCCCCATGCTCCTGCTCTCTCCCCATGCACCTGTTCTCTCCCCGTGTTCCTGCTCTCTCCCCTTGCACCTGCTCTCTCCCCATGCTCCTGCTCTCTCTCTCCCCATGTCCTTTTTCTCTCTCCCCATGTCCTTGCTCTCTCTCCCCATGCTCCCACACTCTCTCCCTGTGCTCCTGCTCTCTCCCCATGCTCCTGCTCTCTCTCCCTCTGCTCCTGCTCTCCCCATGCTCCTGCTCTCTCCCCATGCACCTGTTCTCTCCCCGTGTTCCTGCTCTCTCCCCATGCTCCTGCTCTCTCACCCCTTCATCCTGCTCTCTCTCTCCCTGTTCCTGCTCTCTCCTTGCTCCTGCTCTCTTCCCATGTTCCTGCTCAATCCCCATGCTCCAGCGCTCTCCCCATGCTCCTGCTCTCTCTCCCCATGACCTTGTTCTCTCTCCCCATGTCCTTGCTCTCTCTCCCCATGCTCCTGCTCTCTCTCCCTATGCTCCTGCTCTCCCCATGCTCCTGCTCTCTCCCCTTGCACCTCTTCTCTCCCCATGCTCCTGCTCTCTCCCCCCACGCTCCTGCTCTCTCCGCTTGCTCCTGCTCTCTCTCCCTGCTCCTGCTCTCTCTCCCCATGCGCCTGCATTCTCCCCATGCACCAGCTCTCTATTCCCAAGCTCCTGATCTCTCCCCATGCTCCTGCTCTCTCCCCATGCTCCTGCTCTCCCCACATGCTCCTCCATTGTCTTCCCATGTTCCTGCTCTCTCTCCCAATTCTCCTGGTTTCTCTCTCTCCCCATGCTCCTTCTCTCTCTCCCCACACTCCTGCTCTCTCTTCCCAAGCCCCTGCTTGCTCATGCTCCCTCGCCCTGTGCTGTTGCTCTCTCCCTGTGCTCATGCTCTCTCCGCAATCTCCTGCTCTCTCTTCCCTTGTTCTTGTTCTCTCCCCATGCTCCTGCTCTCTCTCTCCCTATATTCCTGCTCTCTCTCCCTTTGCTCCTGCTCTACTCCCCATGCTCCTGCTCTCTCTCCCCATGCTCCTGCTCTCTCTCCCCATGCTCCTGCACTCTCTTCCCAAGCTCTTGCTCTCTCCCCATGCTCCTGCTCTCTCCCCATGTTCCTCATCTCTCCCCGTGCTCCTGCTCTCTCTTCCCAAGCTCCTGCTCTCCCCCCCATGCTCCTTCTCTCTCTTTCCATGTTCCTGTTCTCTCTCCCAATTCTCCTGGTTTCTCTCCCCCTGCTCCTGCTCTCTCCCCTTCCTCCTGCTCTCTCTCTCTCCCCGTGTTCCTGCTCTCTGTCCCATGCTCCAGCTCTCTCACCCCATGCTCCTGCTCTCTCTCCCCATTCTCCTGCTGTCTAACCCATTACTCCTGCTCTCTCCCCATGCTCCTGCTCTCTCCCCATGCTCCTGCTCTCTCACCCCATTCTCCTGCTCTCTCCCCATGCTCCGGCTCTCTCTCCCCCTGCTCCAGCTCTCTCCCCTTTCTCCTGCTCTCTCTCTCTCTCCCCGTGTTCCTGCTCTCTCTCCCTGTTCTCCAACTCTCTCCCTATTCTCCTGGTCTCTCTCCGCGTGATGCTGCTCTCTTCCCATGCACCTGCTCTCTGCCTGTGCACCTGCTCTCTCTCCCCATGCTCCTGCTCTCTCTCCTTGTGTTCCAGCTCTCTCCCATACTCCTGCTCTCTCCCCCCATGCTCCTGCTCTCACTCCCAATGCTCCTGCTCTCTCTCCCTGTTCTCCTGGTCTCTCTCCCCGTGCTACTGCTCTCTTGTCCTGTGCAACTGCTCTTTCTCCCCATGCTCCTGCTCTCTCTCCCCATGCTCCTTCTCTCTCCCCACACTCCTGCTCTCTCTTCCCAAGCTCCTGCTCTCTCTCTGTGCTCATGCTCTCTCCGCATTCTCCTGCTCCCTCTCCCCTTCTTCTTGTTCTCTCCCCATGATCCTGCTTTCTCTCCGTACTCCTGCTCTCTCCCCATGCTCCTGTCTATCTCCCCCTGCTCCTGCTCTCTCCCCTTCCTCCTGCTCTCTCTCTCTCCCCGTGTTCCTGCTCTCTGTCCCATGCTCCTGCTCTCTCACCCCATGCTCCTGCTCTCTCTCCCCATTCTCCTGCTGTCTCACCCCATACTCCTGCTCTCTCTCCCCCTGCTCCTGCTCTCTCTCCCCATGGTCCTGCTCTCTCCCCATGTTCCTGCTCTCTCCCAATGCTCCTGGCCACTCCCCATGCTCTTGCTCTCTTTCCCCATGCTCCTGATCTTTCTCCATATACTCCTGCTCTCTCCCCATGCTCCTGCTCTCTCTCCCTATACTCCTGCTCTCTCCCCATGCTCCTGCTCTCTCTCTCCCTATATTCCTGCTCTCCCCCCCTGCTCCTGCTCTCTCTCCCTGTTCTCCAACTCACTCCCTATTCTCCTGGTCTCTCTCCCCATGATGTTGCCCTCTCCCCATGCTACTGCTCTCTCTTCCCAAGCTCTTGCTCTCTCCCCATGCTCCTGCTCTCTCCCCATGTTCCTCATCTCTCCCCGTGCTCCTGCTCTCTCTTCCCAAGCTCCTGCTCTCCCCCCCATGCTCCTTCTCTCTCTTTCCATGTTCCTGTTCTCTCTCCCAATTCTCCTGGTTTCTCTCCCCCTGCTCCTGCTCTCTCCCCTTCCTCCTGCTCTCTCTCTCTCCCCGTGTTCCTGCTCTCTGTCCCATGCTCCAGCTCTCTCACCCCATGCTCCTGCTCTCTCTCCCCATTCTCCTGCTGTCTAACCCATTACTCCTGCTCTCTCCCCATGCTCCTGCTCTCTCCCCATGCTCCTGCTCTCTCACCCCATTCTCCTGCTCTCTCCCCATGCTCCGGCTCTCTCTCCCCCTGCTCCAGCTCTCTCCCCTTTCTCCTGCTCTCTCTCTCTCTCCCCGTGTTCCTGCTCTCTCTCCCTGTTCTCCAACTCTCTCCCTATTCTCCTGGTCTCTCTCCACGTGATGCTGCTCTCTTCCCATGCACCTGCTCTCTGCCTGTGCTCCTGCTCTCTCTCCCCATGCTCCTGCTCTCTCTCCTTGTGTTCCAGCTCTCTCCCCATACTCCTGCTCTCACTCCCAATGCTCCTGCTCTCTCTCCCTGTTCTCCTGGTCTCTCTCCCCGTGCTACTGCTCTCTTGTCCTGTGCAACTGCTCTTTCTCCCCATGCTCCTGCTCTCTCTCCCCATGCTCCTTCTCTCTCCCCACACTCCTGCTCTCTCTTCCCAAGCTCCTGCTCTCTCTCTGTGCTCATGCTCTCTCCGCATTCTCCTGCTCCCTCTCCCCTTCTTCTTGTTCTCTCCCCATGATCCTGCTTTCTCTCCGTACTCCTGCTCTCTCCCCATGCTCCTGTCTATCTCCCCCTGCTCCTGCTCTCTCCCCTTCCTCCTGCTCTCTCTCTCTCCCCGTGTTCCTGCTCTCTGTCCCATGCTCCTGCTCTCTCACCCCATGCTCCTGCTCTCTCTCCCCATTCTCCTGCTGTCTCACCCCATACTCCTGCTCTCTCTCCCCCTGCTCCTGCTCTCTCTCCCCATGGTCCTGCTCTCTCCCCATGTTCCTGCTCTCTCCCAATGCTCCTGGCCACTCCCCATGCTCTTGCTCTCTTTCCCCATGCTCCTGATCTTTCTCCATATACTCCTGCTCTCTCCCCATGCTCCTGCTCTCTCTCCCTATACTCCTGCTCTCTCCCCATGCTCCTGCTCTCTCTCTCCCTATATTCCTGCTCTCTCCCCCTGCTCCTGCTCTCTCTCCCTGTTCTCCAACTCACTCCCTATTCTCCTGGTCTCTCTCCCCATGATGTTGCCCTCTCCCCATGCTCCTGCTCTCTCTTCCCAAGCTCTTGCTCTCTCCCCATGCTCCTGCTCTCTCCCCATGTTCCTCCTCTCTCCCCATGCTCCTGCTCTCTCTTCCCAAGCTCCTGCTCTCCCACCCCCATGCTCCTTCTCTCTCTTTCCATGTTCCTGCTCTCTCTCCCAATTCTCCTGGTTTCTCTCCCCCTGCTCCTGCTCTCTCCCCTTCCTCCTGCTCTCTCTCTCTCCCCGTGTTCCTGCTCTCTGTCCCATGCTCCAGCTCTCTCACCCCATGCTCCTGCTCTCTCTCCCCATTCTCCTGCTGTCTCACCCCATACTCCTGCTCTCTCCCCATGCACCTGCTCTCTCCCCATGCTCCTGCTCTCTCACCCCATTCTCCTGCTCTCTCCTCATGCTCTGGCTCTCTCTCCCCCTGCTCCAGCTCTCTCCCCTTTCTCCTGCTCTCTCTCTCTCCCCGTGTTCCTGCTCTCTCTCCCTGTTCTCCAACTCTCTCCCTATTCTCCTGGTCTCTCTCCGCGTGATGCTGCTCTCTTCCCATGCACCTGCTCTCTGCCTGTGCTCCTGCTCTCTCTTCCCAAGCTCCTGCTCTCTCTCTGTGCTCATGCTCTCTCCGCATTCTCCTGCTCCCTCTCGCCTTCTTCTTGTTCTCTCCCCATGATCCTGCTTTCTCTCCGTACTCCTGCTCTCTCCCCATTCTCCTGTCTATCTCCCCCTGCTCCTGCTCTCTCCCCTTCCTCCTGCTCTCTCTCTCTCCCCGTGTTCCTGCTCTCTGTCCCATGCTCCTGCTCTCTCACCCCATGCTCCTGCTCTCTCTCCCCATTCTCCTGCTGTCTCACCACATACTCCTGCTCTCTCTCCCCCTGCTCCTGCTCTCTCTCCCCATAGTCCTGCTCTCTCTCCCCATGTTCCTGCTCTCTCCCCATACTCCTGCTCTCTCCCATACTCCTGCTCTCTCCCCATGCTCCTGCTCTCTCACCCCATATTCCTGCTCTCTCTCCCCATGTCCTTTTTCTCTCTCCCCATGTCCTTGCTCTCTCTCCCCATGCTCCCGTTCTCTCTCCCCTTGCACCACTTCTCTCCCCATGCTCCTGCTGTCTCTCTCCCCATGCTCCTGCTCTCTCCCCAACGCACCTGCTCTCTCTCTCTACCCGTGCTCCTGCTCTCTCTCCCCATGCTCCTGCACTCTCCCCATGCACCAGCTCTCTCTTCCCAAGCTCCTGATCTCTCCCCAAGCTCCTGCACTCTCCCCATGCTCCTGCTCTCTCCCTATGCTCCTGCTCTCTCTCCCTGTGTTCCTGCTCTCTCCCTGTGCTCCTGCTCTCTCCCCCCATGCTCCTGCTCTCTCCCAATGCTCCTGGCCACACCCCATGCTCTTGCTCTCTTTCCCCATGCTCCTGATCTTTCTCCCTATACTCCTGCTCTCTCCCCATGCTCCTGCTCTCTCTCCCTGTATTCCTGCTCTCTCCCCCTGCTCCTGCTCTCTCTCCCTGTTCTCCAACTCTCTCCCTATTCTCCTGGTCTCTCTCCCCATGATGTTGCCCTCTCCCCATGCACCTGCTCTCTCCCCATACTCCTGCTCTCTCTCCGCATACTCCTGTTCTCTCTCCCCATGTTCCTGCTCTCTCCCCATACTCCTGCTCTCTCCCCACGCTCCTGCTCTCTCTCCCCATGCTCCTGCTCTCTCTCCCCATGCTCCTGCTCTCTCCCCATACTCCTGCTCTCTCCCCACGCTCCTGCTCTCTCTCCCCATGCTCCTGCTCTCTCTCCCCATGCTCCTGCTCTCTCCCCACGCTCCTGCTCCCTCTCCCCACGCTCCTGCTCTCTCTTCCCATGCTCCTGCTCTCTCTCCCCATGCTCCTGCTCTCTCGCCCCACGCTCCTGCGCTCTCTCCCCATTCTCCTGCTCTCTCTCCCCATGCTCCTGCTCTCTCTCCATGCTCCTCCTCTCTCTCCCTGTGCTACTGCTCTCTCTCCCTATGCTCCTATTCTCTCCCCGTGTTCATGCTCTCTCCCTATGCTCCTGCTCTCTCTCTCTCCCCGCGCTCCTGCTCTCTTTCCCTGTGCTCCTATTCTCTCTCCGTGTTCCTGCTCTCTCCCCATGTTCCTGCTCAATCCCCATGCTCCTGCTCTCTCTTCCTATACTCCTGCACTCTCCCCACGCTCCTGCTCTCTCCCCTTGCTCCTGCTCTCTCTTCCCAAGCTCCTGCTCTGTCCCCAAACTCCTGCTCTCCCCCTATGCTCCTCCTCTCTATTCACATGTTCCTGCTCTCTCTCCCAATTCTCCTGGTTTCTCTCCCTTGCCCATCCTCTCTCTCCCCGTGCTCCTGCTCTCTCTCCCTGTGCTCCTGCTCTCTCCCCATGCTCCTGTCTATCTCCCCCTGCTCCTGCTCTCTCCCCGTGCTCCTGCTCTCTCTCCCTGTGCTCCTGCTCTCTCTCCCCATGCTCTTGCTCTCTTTCCCAATGCTCCTGCTCTCTCTCCCTGTTCTCCAACTCTCTCCCTATTCTCCTGGTCTCTCTCCGCGTGATGCTGCTCTCTCCCCATGCACCTGCTCTCTGCCTGTGCTCCTGCTCTCTCCCCATGCTCCTGCTCTCTCTCCCCGTGCTCTCGCTCTCTCCCCATGCTCCTGCTCTCTCCCCATTCTTCTGCTCTCTCCCCATGCACCTGCTCTCTGCCTGTGCTCCTGCTCTCTCTCCCGATGCTCCTGCTCTCTCTCCCCGTGCTCCTGCTCTCTCTCCCTTTGCTCCTGCTCTACTCCCCATGCTCCTGCTCTCTCTCCCCATGCTCCTGCTCTCTCTCCCCATGCTCCTGCACTCTCTTCCCAAGCTCTTGCTCTCTCCCCATGCTCCTGCTCTCTCCCCATGTTCCTCATCTCTCCCCGTGCTCCTGCTCTCTCTTCCCAAGCTCCTGCTCTCCCCCCCATGCTCCTTCTCTCTCTTTCCATGTTCCTGCTCTCTCTCCCAATTCTCCTGGTTTCTCTCCCCCTGCTCCTGCTCTCTCCCCTTCCTCCTGCTCTCTCTCTCTCCCCGTGTTCCTGCTCTCTGTCCCATGCTCCAGCTCTCTCACCCCATGCTCCTGCTCTCTCTCCCCATTCTCCTGCTGTCTCACCCCATACTCCTGCTCTCTCCCCATGCTCCTGCTCTCTCCCCATGCTCCTGCTCTCTCACCCCATTCTCCTGCTCTCTCCCCATGCTCCGGCTCTCTCTCCCCCTGCTCCAGCTCTCTCCCCTTTCTCCTGCTCTCTCTCTCTCCCCGTGTTCCTGCTCTCTCTCCCTGTTCTCCAACTCTCTCCCTATTCTCCTGGTCTCTCTCCACGTGATGCTGCTCTCTTCCCATGCACCTGCTCTCTGCCTGTGCTCCTGCTCTCTCTCCCCATGCTCCTGCTCTCTCTCCTTGTGTTCCAGCTCTCTCCCATACTCCTGCTCTCTCTCCCCATGCTCCTGCTCTCTCTCCCGATGCTCCTGCTCTCTCTCCCTGTTCTCCTGGTCTCTCTCCCCGTGCTGCTGCTCTCTTGTCCTGTGCAACTGCTCTTTCTCCCCATGCTCCTGCTCTCTCTCCCAATGCTCCTTCTCTCTCCCCACACTCCTGCTCTCTCTTCCCAAGCTCCTGCTCTCTCTCTGTGCTCATGCTCTCTCCGCATTCTCCTGCTCCCTCTCCCCTTCTTCTTGTTCTCTCCCCATGATCCTGCTTTCTCTCCGTACTCCTGCTCTCTCCCCATGCTCCTGTCTATCTCCCCCTGCTCCTGCTCTCTCCCCTTCCTCCTGCTCTCTCTCTCTCCCCGTGTTCCTGCTCTCTGTCCCATGCTCCTGCTTTCTCTCCCCCAGTGTTCCTGCTCTCTCTCCCCATACTCCTGCTCTCTCCCCATGCTCCTGCTCTACATCCTCCCATGCTCCTGCTCTCTCCCCATTCTTCTGCTTTCTCTCCCCATGCTCCTGCTCTCTCCCCATGCTCCTGCTCTCTCTTCCCATGCTACTGCTCTCTCCCCCTGTGTTGCTGCTTTTTCTTCCCCCTACTCCTGCTCTCTCCCTATGCTCCTGCTCTCTCTTCCCATGATCCTGCTCTCTCTCTGTACTCCTGCCCTCTCCCCATGCTCCTGCTCACTCCCCATGCTCCTGCTCTCTCCCGATGCTCCTGCTCTCTCCCCATGCTCCTGCTGTCTCCCCATGCTCCTGCTTCTCTCCCTATGCTCCTGCTCTCTCCCCATGTTCCCACTGTCTTTGTGTTCTCCTATTCTCTTCCTTTTCTCCACATCTCTCCTGTTCTCCTCTCTCCCTGTGCTTCCACTCTCCCTCCCTCTCCTCCTGCTCTCTCTTCCCATTCTCCTGTTCTCCAACTCTCTCTCTGTTCCCCTGCTCTCTCCTCATGTTTCTGCTCTTTCCCCATTCTCCTGCTCTTTCCTTGTGCTCCCATGCTTTCCCCATGCTGCTGCCTACTCCCTCTGCTTTTGACATGAACAGACTGAAGATACAGTAAGAAGTGTATATACCACCGCACTGAGTAAATATCTGCTTCCATGAAATAAGTACTAAGTTCATCTTTAGGGATGTTGACCATGAAAGTATTGTCACCAGTAAAAGCCCGTTCGGTTCCGAACATCCTTTGGGGACAGAAATCAGCAACTATTAGCTGGTCTGGCCTGTAAGTCACTCTAGACCCACAGTAACCTGGATGACTATAACTGCTCTCAGAGATGACTGAGCAAGCCAGTCAGTTCAAGCGATAATGAGGGACTGACAATAAATTGAGTTTCAAGTGATGCCCAATCAATGACAGAAAATAAAATCGTTATGTCTCCAGTCACTGTGGTCTTATCAGACGATAGGGCTGTTCTCTCATTAGATAGATAGAGACAGTTGGTGGTGATTTAACCTGAGGGCCTCCAGACCTCAGGCAAGCGGAGGGGTTGAGAAGGAGGGTCTTTTGTGGTAACCTCAGCTGATGATGAGAATTAAGCCTGCACTGTTGGCATCACTCTGCTTTGCAAACCAACTGTCCAGCCAACTGAGCACAACGCAAAGCTTGGAATTGTTGATTACTGAGGACAGTGGAAGCTCAGTCATTGAGTGTGTTCAAGACAGACATGGACAGATTTCTAGATATGAATGGCACTGTGATTTGTAAGGAGAGCCTGGGATAATAGTGTTGAAGGAGGTGATTATGCAATAATTTCAAGGGGCTGAGTGGCCTATTCTTCGATTGTGATTTTATGTTCATATAAATGGAGGGGAAGAGTTGTGAAGGGGGAACATGATTTACAATTGAAAAGAGGTCCTTCAACCAGAAACGTTTGAGAACCACTGTTTAAACCCGTTGCACCATTTAATACACAGGGTTTTATTTTAGCATGCCTTCGAAAATGTTAGAATTAAGTTATATAAGGTTAAATAAAGATTTATCCACAGTTAAATCAAAAATATGACAAGAATAGACCCAAAGAGAATTGCCAGAAGATTGCCACATCGCTAACCAGCAATAAAGTTGCACATGTTTAACATATTTACCACGGGCAAATGCTCACTGACTCATCTGGCACCCTCACTGGAGTGTTATCAAATATTACACCTTTCTATCGAACCACAGATAGAGTTGAACAGCTGACCAGGGACATAGTTTAAGGAGGATAGAGAAAGAAAGAGAGCTGGAGAGCTATAGGGACGGTTGAGATATTGATATTTTTAAGGGGAAGCCAGAAAGACTCATGTTGACAAAATGAATGGATGGCTATATTAATGGGGTTAGATCTCATAGAATTAGAGAATCCCGATAGTGTGAAAGCAGGTCATTCAGCTCATCAACCAACCCTTTAGAGACCCACCTCTCCACTCTATCCTTTTAAAGTTGCATTTCACATGGCTATTCCACCTAACCTGCACGGCCCTAGATCGGTAGCCTCATCCATATATCTGTCTTTGGCTCACACCCCTTAATACTTTCACTTAACAAAAAAAGATCCATCTTAGGCTTAAAGTTAACAATTGATCCAGCATCTTTGCCATTTGTGGAAGACAGTTCCAAATATCTACAACCTTTTGTGTATAGAAGTGCTTCCAAATATCTCCTCTGAATGGCCAGGCCCGAATAGCCCCATGTTGTAGAAGCCCCAACCTGAGGAAACAGTTGTCTTTATATACACTGCCTTTCCCTGAGGAAACAGTTATCTTTATATACACTGCCTTTCCCTGAGGAAACAGTTGTCTTTATATACACTGCCTTTCCCTGAGGAAACAGTTATCTTTATATACACTGCCTTTCCCTGAGGAAACAGTTGTCTTTATATACACTGCCTTTCCCTGAGGAAACAGTTGTCTTTATATACACTGCCTTTCCCTGAGGAAACAGTTATCTTTATATACACTGCCTTTCCCTGCCCATATCTTTGATCAGATCACACCTTCTAAATTCCAGAGAAAACAGGCCTAATTTGTGTAATGATTGCTCATAAGTTGACCCCTGAACTCTAGGTATCATTCTTGTCAACCTTCATTCCACTCCTCCAAGGCCAATATATCCTTCTGAGGGTGTGGCACCCAGGTCTGCTCATAATACTTCAAGTGGAGTCTAACCAGAGTTTTGTGTAACTGCAGCGCAGCGTCTGCATTCTTGTGCTCCAATCTTCCAGATATAAAGACCAACATGAACTTCTATTTTTGCAATGACCTCTAATGTGGTACCTTTTTGAATGCCTGACAATCCAAGTACTGTACGTCTATGGGTTCCCCTTTATCCACACTATATGCTACACTTTCAAAGCAATCTAATAAATTTGTTAAACATGATTTCCGTTTCATGATTACCGTGAGTTTTTACTAAGTGCCCAGCTGTAACCATCGTTTCAACTGATTTAATACCTTCCCCATGACACATGCTTTGTTTTGATCTGGTGAGACCACATCTAAACATGGTTTTGGGCTCCTTATTTTAAAAAAAAGTAAATATTTGAAAGTTCCCTTCAAAGCTTCCAGGATAATAGAGTGTTAGCTAATGTGAAAAAGTGGGACAGGTTAACCTTTTATCTATTGGAGTTCAGAAGAATGAGAGGTGATCTTATTGAGGTATATATGATCCTGAGGGGACTTGACAGAGTTAATGCTGAGAGGATGGTTGGCCTTGTGGAAGAGACAAGGATCACAGGACACGGTTTGACACCTAGGAATTTCCATTTAAGACGGCTCAGGAGACTTTTTGTTCTCTCAGACGATTGTGAATCTTTGGAAATCTGTTCTCCAATGAGCTGTGGATAATGGTCATTGAATATTTTTAAGGCAGGGTAGACAGATTCTGAACTAACAAGAGAGTCACAGGTTTTTCAGGGTGTAAACGAGAACCAATCACGATCTTATTGATTAAATGTGTGGGCCTGAGGTGCTGAAGAATCTGCTTCTGATCCTAATTCTTCAGTTCACAGGTATGTTGCCATTGTTGCTTAGGATACCAGAAATAGAATGACAATATGGATTCAAAGCTTTCAATGGAGGGGCTCAGTGTTACTGGGGGTAGGGGGTAGGTGATGGTAGATCAGGATATACATGATGGCAAGGAGATAATTGGAGGTGAGATTTATTTTCAACACTACATAACCTGATGGAGGAGCAGCGCTCTGAAAGCTTGTGATTTCAAATAAATCTGTTGGACTATAACTTGGTGTCATGTGACTTCTGACCTTGCCGACCCCGGTCCAACACCGACATCTGCACACCATCTTTGTTGAATTAAAGTTGCTGTTACAACATCGGAGACAGACAGCAGTTTGGAGAGTCCTACAAGCAGCAATGTGACAAGGACCAGACACATCACGATACCAGAAAGAACTCCACTGATCTTCTTGAAAATCAGGGCTTTGGGGTCTCTTAAAGTCTCCTTGAGGAGCCAGAGCTTATTGTCTCATCCAGAAGATGGTGTGTCCAATAATGTGACACTTTGTCAGTGCCACACTGGAAGTGGCAGACTAGTGTGCAGGGTTCAAAAACTACAGCTTTCTGACTCAGTGAGGAGAGACCTACTCATCGTGATTCTATTCGATGTTATATTAATGTTAGGAATGCATTACATAACACAAAATTCCCTTCAACTGAAATCTAGATAATAATTTCACTCTCTTTTGCAAATGGTGGATTGATATTTAGAATTCAAATCCATACACTGCTGCAGAACAAAGGACATTTAATATTCGATCAGATTATCATTGAAAGCACAACTCCCCTCTATCCTTTATTAAAACCACTAACTTGCTGATTTTCTTGTTGTGTGAGCTCATTCGCGTCAAGGATGGTCAAGCTGAGGAACGGCACCTGAGGAATTCCCAGCATCAACAGGTTATGTATGTTCCCTGTCCCATTAAATCATGGAGAACAAGGTCAGCTTAGGGTTAGATACAGAGTAGAGCCCCATCTACACTGTCCCCATCGAATACTCCCAGGACAGGGTCAACATGAGTTAGATACAGAGTAAAGCCCCACCTACATTGTCCCCATCGAATACTCCCAGGACAGGGACGACACAGGTTAGGTACAGAGTAAAGCCCCACCTACACTGTCCCCATCGAATACTCACAGGACAGGGACAACACCGATTAGTTACAGAATAAAGCCCCATCTACACATTCCCCCTGTGTCTGCATGGTTTCCTCCAGGTGCTCCAGTTTCCTCCCACAATCCAAAAGATGTGCAGGTCAGGTGAATAGGCCATGCTAAATTGCATGGTGCATTAGTCAGGGGTAAATGTAGGGGAATGGGGCTAGGTGGGTTACTCTTCAGACGGTCAGTGTGGACTTGTTTCCATACTGTAGGGCCTGTTTCCATAGTGCAGGGAATCTAATCGCCATTGTTCCCATCAAATATTTCCATGACAGGGACAGATGGGTTAGATACAGAGTTAAATACCCCATGCATTATCTCCATCCAACACAAGCCAGATACCCTAAACACACAATGTAATGTGATCAAGGAGGCAACAGTGAGGACTGCAGATGCTGGAAACCAGAGTTTAGGTTAGAGTGGTGCTGGAAAAGCACAGCAGGTCAGGCAGGATCCGAGGAGCAGGAAAATTGATGTTTCGGGCAAAAGCCCTTTATCAGAAATGTTCATCAGGAACATTCCTGATGAAGGGCTTTTGCCCGAAACGTCAATTTTCCTTCTCCTCAGATGCTGCCCAACCTTGTGCTTTTCCAGCACCACTCTAATCTAAACCCCAATGTCATGTGATCAACTCGACTCCATCGTCTTACCTGTCTGATGTATCTTGTTAATCAGTACCAAATTACAAGCCATTTTTCCACCATGCACTGCCTAAATACTGCCCAAACTCATTCCAGGTAGGACCAGCTATCTTGGGTTGCATTGGCAAAACTGAATTCAGAACGACCTCTGTCCGACTGAGTGCGTCCTAAGAGCTCACAACAGGCAAACTGACTTTATCATGAAAAGGAGAACTCCTTATTGGAATTTTCAAGAAGTCAGTGAAATGGGAGAGCCACATTTTGTAAATGAGCACATATAATGGTGATGAGACGAAATCTTAGAAATTTATTACTGATAGGCAGCAGTCAGTCGGCCCTTGGTGGCTCAGTGGTTAGCACTGTCACCTTACAGCACCAGGGACCTGGGTTCAATTCCAGCCTCAGGCAACTGTCTGTGTGCATTTTGCATGTTCTCCCCATGTCTGCATGGGTGCGCACCAGGTGCTCCTGTTTCCTCCCATAGTCCAGAGATGTGTACGTTGGGTGGATTGACCATGCTAAATTGCCCATAGTGTCCAGAGATGTGTAGGCGAGATAGATTAGCCATGGGAAATGCAGGGTTACAGAGATAGGATGGGGGCCGGGGAATGTGTCTGGATGGGGTGCTCTTTGGAAGGTCGGTGCAGACTCGACGGGTTGAATGGTCTCTTTCTGCTCTGTAGCGATTCTATGACATCAGCCCTCAATTCCATTTTCCGGCCTTTGCTCCATGTTCCTTGATAGTGATTACCCAACAATCTGAGAACTACAGTTCCGTCCCAACAGTCCCAACATTTTTGGTTTGGTGGGGGTGAGGCGGTGGGGGGGGGGGGGGTGGTGGGGGGGTTGGGGAGTGGGGGGGATGTGGATGGATCTTGAGGCACGAGGTTATGGGATGGGATGGAGAGAGAATTCCAAACTTCCGCGACATTGGCTGTTCCCTAATTTGACTTCCAAATTCTGATTTCCAAGTGAGCACCACCACCACCAGCCCCCCAACCCCGTCAAAGGAAATAGTTCCTCTCCTGTTATCTTCTGGAATCATTTCAAACCTTCCTCCTCCCATGGCACCCTCACAGTTTCTGCAATATTGCCTCCCGGGATACTCAGAGCTCAGATGGTGCTGTCCGTTACCACACTCTGATTGCCTGTGCAATGCTAACCCCAGCCACCAATCGCCAACCAACTCCGATGGTGACTCAGCTCCGGTAATTAATATTGAATGTTGAGTGGGAGTTCTGCTCGAATGGAGCTGTAATTTTGCAAACTCTTTTATCTGGGTATCTCAGAAACGTGGAGCCGTGCATGTCTGGGACTGACACATTTCTCAAATACCCAACAGCCACAGATTCTGAAAAATGAGGCTTCAACAAACCACAAGCCTTGTTGTATAAATTATCTGCTCTCTAGTTCCTGCTCCTCTGGTCTGGCATGCTGCAGTCTGGGGGATTTAAAAAGCTCCAGTATTCTCCTGGTCAGTCCGTCACTTTCTCTCGTCCATGATCTATCCATGCAAGAAAATAGTTTCTCCACGCAACGGGTAGTTCAGGTCTAGAATGCACTGTCCAAACATGTGGTGGAGGCAGGTTCAATTGAAACATTCAAGAAGGCATTGAATGATTATTTGGATAGAAAGAATGTGCAAAGTTATGGGGAAAAAAGCAAGAAGTGCTGTTTTCCAGGAGGCTGTGGGGTGACCTTATAGAGGTTTATAAGATCATGGGGGGCATGGATAGGATAAATAGACAAAGTCTTTTCCCTGGGGTGGGGGAGTCCAGAACTAGAGGGCATAGGTTTAGCGTGAGAGGGGAAAGATATAAAAGATACCTACGGGGCAACCTTTTCACGCAGAGGGTGGTATGTGTATGGAATGAGCTGCCAGAGAATGTAGTGGAGGCTGGTACAATTGGAACATTTAAAAGGCATCTGGATGGGTATATGAATAGGAAGGATTTGGAGAGATATGGGTCAGGTGCTGGCAGGTGGGACTGGATTGAGTTGGGATATCTGGTCGGCATGGACGAGTTGGACTGAAGGGTCTGTAGCGGGTTTTGAGAAGATTTGTAGCTCAGGTTGAGGTTTTGGATGTAGGTTTGCTTGCTGAGCTGGAAGGTTCATTTCCAGATGTTTCGTTACCTTATGAGGTAACATCCTCAGTGGGCCTCAGGCGAAGCAATGCTGAAAATTCCTGCTTTCTATTTATATGTTTGGGTTTCTTTGGGTTTGGGATGTCATTTCTTGTAGTAATGTTATTTCCTGTGGTGAACTTCCTGTTCCTTTCCTCAGGGGGTGCTAGATAGGATCTAACTCGATGTGTTTATTGATAGAGTTCCAGTTGGAATGCCATGCTTCTAGGAATTCATGCGCGTGTGTTTATATGCAGTACATTTCTATGACTCTAGAACTCTAAGTTGGCAGTATGTAACGTGCTCATTAGGAGAGTCAATGCAGACAGGATAGGCTGAACAATCTGCTGTTCTGTACCGTTTCTGTGATTTTATGATTCTACAATAAAATTTGAGTCATGATGTCTGATATATCTAACACTGTATTTAGATCATGTCTCTGTTAGCTACCCTCCCATGCACACTGCACCTGACTGGTAACAGTTTATATTTAGATTTCCCAAAGTTCCCCTTTTCCCTTTCTTGCCACTCCTTTGTGCCTACATCCTTGAAATCTCTGTGTTCTTCTGACTCTGTCCGTTTGTTCCTCCCAGTTTTAATTTCTCCACACACCCTAAAATTTCTCTCTTCAGGAAATAGCTAATCCCTAATTAATCCCATTGACACCATCTGCACCAAGGTTATCCTGGACTCATCGGGTCTACGTCCACTATTTGTTTGAAAACTGTTCCCCTGTTTTCTTTTCTCATTCCTAACTTTCTAACTGATCCACCCTGGAATTACCTCACTGTAATTAAAATGAGGTGATCAATCTCCCTCCTATTCGAGAGAAATTTAACCCAGTCATCCCCAAATTTCCTTTTTTTTTGGTCACCTTCCCCCCATGTGAGAGGTCAGGGACCCTCAAGGACCTTAAAATGGTTCCTCACATCATCAATAGTAGGTGGCAGTTGAAAGAAAGCAAAACTTGCATTTGCCTAGCACCTTTCGCACTGACTCAACATCCTACCTAACCGTTGGATCATGGTCAATATCTTAATATAAGAAACAGAGCAGCTAATCTACACACAGCTAGCTTTCACAAACAGCAATGAGCCAATCCCACACTCAGAAGACTGTCTCTGAGCTGCCCACTGGAGTGGCAGCCAACATGGTTCAGAGCTACTAGACGGGCAGAAACTCTGCTGACATTACCAGCAAACACCCACAGAACAACTCAATAGATAAAAATCTGAGCAACTGCTTTGTTCATTGACAGGATAACCTGGAGACTGAGCTGAGGCCCTTCCACGTGCAATTGTTACACGTCAAAAAGTGCTTGAGTCACATCAAACGGTGCTTTGTCTGTCTGTGCCCCACTCTCACTCTTCATCCATGCCAGCTTAATGCCACTCAGACCATGTAGCAGGATGTGGGTATTGTCTGTTTGTAAACACGGTCTTATTCCCAGATGGCCAGAGGTCGATGGTTGGATCAACATGCTGCTTGATTTCTTCACCTAATTACAAGCCACATCCCTGAGGGGCTTCCGATTGGCTGCGGGAGCAGGTTCACTCCCGGAATCGCGTGGGTAACCATTAATTGAAATAAACAATATTTTTAAAAACTGGCTTGGTAAATGCAGTGCTCGCTTTGAAGGCTGAGTGTTGGGCAGTGTGGAGATGGTGAGAGATTGTAAATCTTGCAGAGACCCCCTGCTTTACAGGTAGGAGGGGGACTGAGGGGTTTGCATCCTGAGCTCTTTGTGTTTGTTTAATAGGAGACTAATGAATCAGTTAGACACTAGTCATTGCACACTCAACGTGAGCTTGAGTTCTCAGTCTGTCAAGAGACATTTAACCCTTTCTATTATGCTGTGAACCTCACAGCAAAGTAACGCAAAAGCAGATTGTGCACCCCCTTCCCTTCATGTTAAACCCTTGTCACTTTAACTGTACACCAGGATTTTTTAAAAGGCCAAATTGTCCCCAAATCTAACGATATACATTTCGCTGGTAATTCCACCAGCATTTGTTTTTTTGGCAAACGTGATTATATTTGGGGAAAAAGAGAAAGAAATGAAGAAAGTATTTTTTTTCTTACAATGGCTTTCACATCTTCAAAGCATGCCAAAGCCCAGGTAGGTATAGAGAATGCTGGATGACAAAAGAAATTGAGGGTTTGTTTAAGAAAAAGAAGGAAGCATATGACAGGTATAGACAGGATAGATCGAGTGAATCCTTAGAAGAGTATAAAGGAAGTAGGGAAATCAGGAGGGCAAAAAGGGGAGATGAGATAGCTTTGGCAAATATAGTTAAGGAGAATCCAAAGGATTTTTACAAATACATTAAGGACAAAAGGGTAACTAGGGAGAGAATAGGGTCCCTCAAAGATCAGCAAAGCGGCCTTTGTGTAGAGCCGCAGAAAATGGGGGAGATACTAAATGAGTATTTGCATCAGAATTTACTGTGGAAAAGGATATGGAAGATATAGACTGTAGGGAAATAGATGGTGACATCTTGCAAAATGTCCATATTACAGAGGAGGAAGTTCTGGATGGCTTGAAATGCGTAAAGGTGGATAAATCCCCAGGATCTGATCAGGACCTTAGAACTCTGTGGGAAGCTCTGTGATTACTGGGCCTCTTGCTGAGATAATTGTATCATCAATAGTCACAGGTGAGGTTGACTAACATGGTGCCACTGTTTAAGAAGGGTGGTAAGGACAAGCCAGGGAACTATAGACCAGTGAGCCTGACGTCAGTGGTGGGCAAGTTGCTGGAAGGAATCCTGAGGGACAGGAAGTACATGTATTTGGAAAGGCAAGGACTGATTAGGGATAGTCAACATGGCTTTGTGCATGGGAAATCATGTCTCACAAACTTGATTGAGTGTTTGAAGAAGTAACAAAGAGGATTGATGAGGGCAGAGCAGTAGATGTATCTATGTGGACTTCAGTAAGGCGTTTGACAAAGTTCCCCATGGGAGACTGATTAGCAAGGTTAGATCTCATGGAATACAGGGAGAACTAGCCATTTGGATACAGAACTGGCTCAAAGGTAGAAGACAGAGGGTGGTGGTGGAGGGTTGTTTTTCAGACTGGAGGCTTGTGATCTGTGGAGTGCCACAAGGATCAGTGCTGGGTCCACTACTTTTTGTCATTTACATAAATGATTTGGATGCGAGCATAAGAGGTACAGTTAGTAAGTTTGCAGATGACACCAAAATTGGAGGTGTAGTGGACAGCGAAGAGGGTTACCTCAGATTACAACAGGATCTTGACCAGATGAGCCAATGGGCTAAGAAATGGCAGATGGAGTTTAATTCAGATAAATGCGAGGTGCTGCATTTTGGGAAAGCAAATCTTAGCAGGACGTATACACTTAATGGTAAGGTCCTAGGGAGTGTTGCTGAACAAAGAGACCTTGGAGTGCAGGTTCATAGCTCCTTGAAAGTGGAGTCGCAGGTAGATAGGATAGTGAAGAAGGGATTTGGTATGCTTTCTATTATTGGTCAGAGTATTGAGTACAGGAGTTGGGAGGTCATGTTGCGGCTGTACAGGACATTGGTTAGGCTACTGTTGGAATATTGAGTGCAATTCTGGTCTCCTTCCTATCGGAAAGATGTTGTGCAACTTGAAAGGGTTCAGAAAAGATTTACAAGGATGTTGCCAGAGTTGGAGCATTTGAGCTATAGGGAGAGGCTGAACAGGCTGGGGCTCGTTTCCCTGGAGGGTCAGAGGCTGAGGGGTGACCTTATAGAGGTTAACAAAATTATGAGGGGCATGGATAGGATAAATAGACAAAGTCTTTATCCTGGGGTCAGGGGTTCTAGAACTAGAAGGCACAGGTTTAGGGTGATAGGGGAAAGATATAAAAGAGACATAAGGGCAACTTTTTCACACAGAGAGTTGTGCGTGTATGGAATGAACTGCCAGAGGAAGCGGTGGAGGCTGGTACAATTGCAACATTTAAGAGACATTTGGATGAGTATATGAATAGGAAGAATTGGCAGGGATATGGGCCAGGTACTGGCAGATGGGACTAGGTTGGGGTGGGATATCTGTTCGGCATGGACGAGTTGGACCGAAGGGTCTGTTTCCATGCTGTACATCTCCAGGACTCTATAAATACACAGGAACTGCAATGATTGTTATAATGTGGGATCACACCAGCCAATCTGCACACAGTGAACTCTCACAAACAACAAAGTGACAATCAGGAGATAGTCACCAGTGATGTTGAATGATGAATAATGGCTGGGCCACTGAGGCAAAAATAGCCCATGGGGTCTTTCAGAACTCCCTGAGAAGTCTCTTCCAAAAATTCAGTTCTCCCTCAGTCCTGTGCAAGTGCATCAGCCTAAATTTACTACTTACTTGTCAAAAGTGAGCTTTTGAAAATGTTTAAAGGTAACAAGTGAGACAAAATGGAGTTACAGCATTGCGTGTCACACCAGGGCCAAGAAACTAAAGGTTTGTTCTGGTCGTTCCTTTCGAACCTGAGATGTTTTCATTCAACTTTATAACCTCATTGGATGCCTTCTAACCCATCACACATTTGGTTAAAGGATAATGGCCCACTTTGTCAGGAATAATACGTAGGAAAGTCAACTAAATTAAAAAAGTGTCATCCACTTGGTCTGTCATGGGTTAGGGTTAGGGTTATCAAATTAACGTGAAATTAGCTTTGTAAGGGGAGAGAGCAGGGAGGATATATCTGAGTAAAGAATTGAATTTATTGTCACGTGTACCGAGGCACAGTGAAAATCTTTGTCTTGCGAGCAATACAGGCGGATCACAGAGTTAAGTAGCAAAGATAGTAAATAATAGCCAGGTTGGGATGTTTCTTTGAGAATGCCGGTGGCCTTTCCTTGACAGCAGGCCTGAGAGATGGATTCTATAGATGGGAGGTTGGCTTTGAGATTGTCCGGGCGGCACGGTGGCACAGTGGTTAGCACTGCTGCCTCACAGCGCCAGAGACCCGGGTTCAATTCCCGCCTCAGACGGCTGACTGTGTGGAGTTTGCACGTTCTCCCTGTGTTTTGTGGGTTTCCTCCGGGTGCTCCGGTTTCCTCCCACAGTCCAAAGATGTGCAGGTCAGGTGAATTGGCCGTGCTAAATTGTCCGTAATGTTAGGTTAGGGGTGAATGTAGGGGTATGGGTGGGTTGTGCTTCGGTGGGTCGGTGTGGACTTGTTGGGCCGAAGGGCCTGTTTCCACACTGTAAGTAATCTAATCTAATAGGTAAAACGGGCAAAAACAAAAACACAGGCACAGGTGAATGTTAACAGTTTGTGAGTCCATTCAGTATTCTAACACCAGTTGGGTAGAAACTGTTTTGAAACTGGCTGGTGCGTGTGTTCAGGTTTCTGTACCTTCTCCCTGATAGTAGAGGTTGTAGAAAAGCATTGCCAGGTTGGGATGTTTCTTTGAGAATGCTGGCGGCCTTTCCTTGACAGCAGGCCTGGTAGATGGATTCTATAGATGGGAGGTTGGCCTTTGATTGTCCGGGCCGAGTTCACCACTCTCTGTAACCTTCCCCGATCTTGAATGGTACAGTTGCCATGCCAGGTAGTGATACATCCAGGCAGAGTACTGTCGATATCACACCGATAAAAGTTGGCAAGGGTATTTGCCATTATGCCAAATTTCCTCAGCTGCCTGAGGAAGAAGAGAGGTTCTACTATTTCCACAGCAGAAATGTTTGCAGGTGGTTGAAGGAGAATAAAGGGTGATTAGTCCTCAGATAGAATGTGCAAAGTGATTAGAAACATTGAAAATAGGAGGAGTAGTGGTCCATTCAGACCATCAAGCCTGTCCCGCCATACCTGATGCTCTGTCGCAACACCATCTTCCACACTCTCCCCACATTCTCTGCTTTTGTACTGCCTTAACCTGAGGTTTGCAGAATAACTGAAAGGGTTAAATGTCTTTTACAGGCTGAGAATCCAAGCCCACGTTGAGTGAACAATGACTAGTGCCTAACTGATTCATTAAAGTCACCACAGTGCCAAAGGGCTGCTCTCTCATTAGAGTGAGATGGCTGGTCATGAGGGTCACCATACCTCAGGCACTGAGAAGGCAGGACCTTCACAGTAACTTCAGCTAGTGTGGGAATCAAACCCACCCTTTTGGTGTCACTCTGCCTCATAAACCAGACATCCAGTCAACCAAGCTAACTCACCGCCTACTGATTCATTAGTCTCCTATTAAACAAACAAACATTAAGAGCCAAAGACACAAATCCCTTATTTCTCCTTCTATCTAGAAAGCAGGGAGTCTCAGGAGAATCTACATTCTGTCCATCAGATTCTTATCAGAGTTTCTTCTCCACAACAATACATCTTTCTTCACCTAACCCCATCAATATATCGTTTAATTTATTCATTCACGGGATGGTGGCATCTTCAGTAAGGTCAGTATTTATTGACCATCCCTACACTTTCCAGGGTTGACTGGGCAGGATTGGCTCCAATTGTTTCCAAATCTGGTTCCTGTTTCGTAAGCCAAAGGAAATAGTGCAGAGACCTCTCACAATAGGCTGAAACAAATGATTTTTCTTGAGGCTATGTTGGCACAAATAAATGGCTTGCTCGGCCCATTTAAGGAAACATTTAAATGGCATCACATATATGCCAGCCTGGGCAAAGACAGCAGATTTCCTTTCCTAAAGTATGTTAGGCTTTTACAATATTCCAGGATTTGCAGTGGGCCTTAGTACAATTTTTTTTTATTCTAGATTTACTTAAGTGTTGGTATCTGTAAGTAGTGCATTCGCTTTTTCAATGTAGTCCCTTTGATTTAAAATGACAGAAAAGCGTCCTTTGTCTGCAGGTAGGATAACAATGTTTTTATCTTTTGTTCAGTCCTTCTAGTATTTTCCTTTCTTGCATATTGAATGCGTTTCCTTCCTGTTTCCTGCTTAATGTTGGTGTGACTGTCTGTCTGATGGTTTGCTGGGTTTCTTCTTTGAGTTCATTGTCTTTCAGTGTTGTTTCTAAAACTGCAAAGAAATCTTTCTTGTCCGCATCCTGTGAGTTGTCATTTAATCCTCCTACTAAGACGACCTTTTTCAGTGCCTGTTAAGGGTCAGTCAGATAAGGTTTTTATCCATGTTTCTGTGTTGTCTGTGTTGTTATTTTATGTAAGTTTGTCTATTTTTTTGCTGCAGGTTTAGTTTTTTTTTTCTTTTTCTGTGTTTGTTGCTGTCTAATGTCTATGCATTGTGTCTGTCCATTCATGGTCTGTTGCATTAGTGAGTAAAGTTTATTGGCATGACATTTCCCGGTTGTATTTATGAAGTCTGTTGTGGGCATCATCAAAGACATCTCGGAAATGACTGCCAGACTACTCAGACCTCTTGGCTTCTTGGTAGCCCACAAACCCACCAGCACAGTAAAACAGCAACTAATGAACTTGCAAGACCCAATACAGACTGCAAACAAAACTAATGTCATTTACAAAATAACGTGCAAGGACTGTAACAAACACTACATTGGACAAACAGGCAGAAAACTAGCCACCAGGATGAACATCAACTAGCCACAAAAAGATATGACCTACTCTCACTAGTATCTTTACATACAGATGAGGAAGGACACCACTTTGACTGGGACAACACATCCATCCTAGGACAAGCCAAATGCAGACATGTGTGAGAATTCCTAAAAGCATAGCATTCCAACTGGAACTCCATCAAAAAACACATTGACTTGGATCCCATTTACCACCCCCTGAGAAAAAGAATAGGAAATGACATCACCACAGGAAATGACATTGCCACAGGAAATGACGGATCCAACCCAAGGAAACATAAACACATAAATAAAAAGCTGGCGATATCACCAGTGCTTCATCCAGAGGCTCACTGATGATGTTATCTAGTATGGTGACGAAACATCTGAAAATGAACCTTCCAGCTCAGTGAGCAAACTTGCATTAGAACCTCAACGTGAGCTGCAAATCTTCTCAAAACCCCCCAATGTACATTTCTTTTAACTTAAAACTCTTTTGCCTGAGGCAGTATCTGTTCGCTCTAATCAAATTGGCCCCAAAAGCCTTCAAAGTTAGACTTTTTCGAGTCTGTGTCTTTTACGACCTCTCTGAAGAAAAACCAAGGACAATATAAACTTGTTAAAGGAGCAGCATCATCACATCATGGTACGTTCATGTGTGATCCAACACATGATTCTCAATGAGATGAAACATGGCTTAGTACACATTATATAACCATTCATCTAAAGTAATGAGAATTAACTTATTTGTTTTAAATTGCAGTATAAGACCCTTGTTAGACTTCAGCTGGAGAATTGTGTACAGTCATGGGTGCCATATTGTAGGAAGGATGTGAATGTATTATGAAATAACTCCACAGAGGTTGAATTTCCTGTCACCAATACACTCTTTATCTATGCATGAAGAGCCCTTGACACTGATTGAGCTTCCTCAGAGTGAACAGAACCTTTGACACTTGTGTTTATACCTGCCAGCCAAGGTTCTCTGATTGAACCAGGTTAACAACCCCAATCAGGGAACTCATATTCTATGAGGTCCAATTGGCTGACTTCATTACAATCTCTACATCTCTCCCCCTCTGAGTCTGAGGACATATGTTGGTTCATTTCTTTTGCAGCTTCTCTTGGGGTATTTTAGCATTGGGTCAGATTCATCCAACTCAACCTCCGATACGGGCAGCATGTACCCACCCCTTGCGCCCAGACCATCACAGAAGAAATTCATTCTTCATGCAGTAAAAGGCATCAAGGCAGTGACATCTGCTGTGTCCATCTCAGATTCCAAGGTATCTTCAACACCTGAAGGAAATGGAGAACCCACAGGATTCAGAACAGACAGAAAGGCTGTTGAGAAACCAGGCTTGTTTTGCTCCTGCGCCGTTTATGAGTTTGCAGCTTTTATATGGTCCACGTGCTTGTCCAGGACCGTCACAGCTATTTGACCTTTATACGTCATAGGACCCTGCCTCTTCCCAATCCAGGGCCATTCCAGTGGTTCCACAGAAATAAACTGTCCCTCTCACTTAGTGAAGTCTTGTGTCAGGTATTGGCATTCCTGATGCCATTCCACCCTCCCTTCAAGTCCAGGAAGATCAGATTTAACCTGGTTTGGCGTCATCTGCCCATTAGCAATGCTGCTGGAGCTATCCCTGTAGTTGCATGAGGACTGGTCCTATCATCAAATAGGAACTGGGACAGTTTGGTATTGAGTGGAGCTGTAGGCTGTTTCTTTAAGATTGCCTTCAATGTTTGGACTGCCCCTTCTGCCAGAGTATTGGGTAACGCAATGGTGTGGAGCTGTCCTTGTACATTGATTACCATTCAAATTTAAGAAATACTCAAATTCCCCACTGGTAAACAATGGCCTGTTATCTATGACCAACATTTCCATTGTATTGCAAAAGATGTGCCTAGTTTTTCTATCATCATCTCCATGTTTGACGAATGAACCCTATGCGTGTTCAGGCATTTTGAGTAGGCATCCACGATGACTAAGAACATTGGCCCAAGAAAGGATCTGCATAGTCGATATGTAACTGAGTCCAGGGTTTAGCCAGCTATTCCTACAAATGCGGAGCAGCAGCCATTCCTCCAAATGCGGTCCAGTTAGCACTCTGGGCACTGCTCCACCAATGTAGCTCTGTCTACATCTAATCCTGGCTACAAGACAAAACCTCTAACCAGCATCTTCATTTTGGAAACCCCTGGATGACCCTGGTGAGTTCAGCCAGTATCTGGTGGCGACCTTTACTCGGGACAATCACTTCAGCTCCCCAGAATAATATACTGTCTTCTACTGTAATCTAGTCTCTCTGGATCCAAAATGCTTTCATTTCTGGTTGTGACAGGCCTTTGGTTTTCCTCCTCACCACCAGCTGTTTCAGTTTTCCCAGGTCCAGATCTTTTTGTGCCAGCTGTGACTGGAAATGTGTCCAGAAAGTTTAAAACCATTATGGATTCTTCCAGTGACAGTATCATTGGTGGTGTATCTGCCAGTGAAAGGCAGCTTAATATATCCACACTTGCTACGCGGCCTCCTGCACAGTGTTCCAACTTGTAATTATACGCACTTAGTGTTAGAGCCCACTGCTGAATTTGGCCTGAGGCTATGGGCAGCACTGTCTTCTTTAAGTAGATCTAGCAGGGCTTTGTGGTCTATTATTAAATTTGTAGAGCTATGTCTCCACATATGACTGCCAAACTTTCTTTATCTATCTGGGCTTATTTTCTCCTCTGGATTAGCCAAAATCCTGGATGCATACACTATTGGGCATTCCTGTCCATTGAGCTACCTGATGCTATATGGAGAGATATTGCATGTCCATACCAGATCTCGCTTGGAATCAACATTTGAGACAATGATAGCTGTTTCATCACTTCCCTGAAAACTATGGCTTGGCTATGCAACCATTTCCTAGACTGAACCTTCCTTCAGAGTTGATGCAAAGATGCTGGGCTGGAGGCTAGGTTATGTATGAACTAGCCGTAATAATTCAGAGGTCTGGAACAGATGTTGGAGCTGAGTCACCTTTGACTGCCCTGACTTTATCTTCCAACAGGTATAGCCCAATGTAGCTCCACCAATGTAGCTCTGTCTACATCTAATCCTGGCTACCAGACTCCGTAGCCCAATAGGTCACTTGGGGTGCCTGAAACTCATATTTTTCCTTGCTAAGACATATGCCTCCCTGGGAGAAACATCTCAGGATGATGTCCAAGTTCTCTAAGTGCTCCTTATTGGTCTTCCCAGTTATTAGCATGTCATTGAGATAAATGGCAACTAACAATAGACCTTGTAAAATGTTCTCCATCATCCACTGAAAAATGGCATAGGCTGACAATACCCAAAATGGCAGTCTCATATATTGGTAAAAACCTTTATGGTATTAATTGTAGCATACTGCTGGGAATCCTGTTCTAACCACAATTACAAGTACACACAGCCCACGTCTAGGGCAGCAACCCCTCCCCCTCCTCTGCCAGCTTTGTGTATGAGCCCTCTACACAAGGGACTAGGTATTTAACCAGCTGCAAAAAGTGGTTTACTGTTGGTTTAAAATCCTCACAAAGGCGAATCGGCCCATCAGGCTTCACAGTCGGTACAACTGGTGCCGTCCATTCTGCAAACTAGACTAATTTGATGACTCCTTCACTTTCCAGCCTCCTGATTTCTGCCTCTAATTTTGCCCGTAAGGCAAATGTCCCTGGGCAGGCCTTGCAGAATTGTGGAATCACTTCCTGGTCAACATGTAGGTCCTCTGATAGGCCCTAGAGCTTCCTGAGAAACCTCCAGGACTCCACTCAGGCAGCCATTTTCTTACCGAAAAAAGTTGAGCCAATCAAGGTAAATCTTTCTCAATCAATTTTGTCCCATCAAGCTTTAGGCTGTGCCTTTTACTACAATCCGTGGTAACTGAACTCTTATGTTTCTCAGACGAGAGCAGAACTAAAGTTGTACCCTTAATCATTAAAAGTTCCCAGTGTAGGTTCTCCATCTAGCTGAGGTCTTACACAAAGCTAAATGTTGGAGTCCAGAGTGAATTTTGTTAAAGCCTGATTCTGTGATCACTGAAAGCACCACACTGGTATTGACCTCCATTAGAACCGGATGCTTATTTAACCAGATGTTTATTTTGATTGGTTCTGAATTGGATGTTACTGGGCAATCTAACTCTTCCAAACCAAATGTAGGTGGACCTTCCAGAATATGCAGTCTCCTGGATACCGGCCTATGAGTTTCGTTACTCAATTTAGGTCAAGTGGGACTCTTCTGCTGTCTCGAGTCTGCATACCAGTAGCAACTACAATAGTTTCCCAGTGCAGATCCTAAAGAAATTTTAACCATTTGGCTGACGGTAGCTTTGTTTTGAGGTTTTGCTGTCAACTGATCAAGAGTCCCTCTGTTCAGGATATATCCTGAGTGAGGCAATGCAATTTTCTTCGCTCACATGGTGTTTCCTAAGCTCAGTCAGACTGATAACGGTGTCCACTTCCATCCTGCAATTCATTTGTTTCACTTGCCACATGTTCCAATGATAAAACCAGTTGTGGAGTCTGTTTGAAGTCCAGTTGGGCTTCATCTGGTAGGTCCTTTTGCATGGTTACGTCATTTACTCCACATATAAAGTGGGATCTCATCATCTTATTAAGGGTTAAACCAAAGTCACATGCCTTTGCCAGTCGTATTAACCTAGTTAAAAACCCAGAAAGGGATTCCCTAAAATGGTTCTCAAATTGCCAAGTAAAACCAATAGCATCTCAGAATTAGAGGAGGCCTGGGGTCATAATATTCCTTAACTAAATCCATGAACTCTTGAAAAGTTCTAGTACCTGGGAAAGTTAGCCTCCTAATAACCGAAAAAGCTGTGCGTTTGCAAGTGGTCAGGAGAATTACTCATTGCTTTTCATCTGCCCCAATGTCATTTGCCCAAAAAAAAACACATTCTTTCCACTTTCTTGGCCCAGTCTTCGTCAGCAAGGTCGACTGAGTCAAGATTCCCGAATAATGGCATGATGCCAGAAATGCATAACCCAACTCAAGCCTCATTCCTGATAAAGGGTTTATGCCCAAAGTATGAATTTTCCTGCTCCTCGGAAGCTGCCTGACCTGCTGAGCTTTTCCAACAACACACTCTCGACCCAACTCAAAGATGACTGTCGCGAGTGAATTTCTTCAGGAACGTGCTTTCCCTTCATTGCCTCTGAGGGGACCAGTATACCATCACCAACTCACCCTGTATTTACAGATGGAGAGTCTTAGACACTGATCCAGCTCCCTCAGAGCCAGATCTCGGAGTGAACAGGATGTCTAACACTTGGAACTCATAGTCTATGAGGTCTATCTGGCTGACCTTGTTACATATTGGGGAGAGTGCAGAAGTGGTTTGCAAGATTGGTTCCAGGGATGAAGAAATTCAGCTATAAGGATAGACTGAAGAAGTCGGGATTGTTCTCCTTTGAGAGCAGACAGCTAAGAGGAGGATCTGATCAACAGTTTCAGAAATATGAGTAGCCTGGAACGAATAGATAGGGAGAAACTATTGCAGTTTAAAAAAAGAAAAAAGAGAGGGCATAGTTTTAAAGTGATTTGCCAAAGAAGCAAAGTTGATATAAGAAAAAGATTTTTCACTCAGTGAGTAGTTGGAGCACAGAATGCACTTCCTGGAAATGTGGTGGAGGCAAGTTCAATTCAGGCATTTAAGAGAGCTTTGGATGATTCTTTAGATAAAAAATAATCAACAAGGTTATGGGGAAAAGACAGAAGATTCTTCTGTTTGTCAGTTAACTTTTTGAGATGCCAAAATCTTAGAATTCTGAAAGGATTGTGGTCACCTTGACTGGATCAGACTTGATTTCAGGTTAGACGACATAAGTGAAGCATTGGATCACTGTTGTAACATTGAAAACATCCCATCACACACTGTAAAACCTGGTTACATTTTGCCTGGTCCAACAGAAATAATAGGGTGGTCCCTGGAGAATGTCTTCTACTTCAGAGGAGTCAAGTGAGAACCTTCAAAGCATATCAAAAAGAGCTAAAGGGAATGCAGCAAGAAATGTTTGGTCCTCTGACCGGTCTGATGGACAACCCCTCTCAACTGTCAAAACATGTGGGTTTGGAGCCACAGTGTGAAAGTGGTGGCCAACTCCATGAAATCAGTTGCTGCCTAAATCATCCGATGGTTGACGTATCAGTGCCTGTTGAGTTGAAGCAGAAGCCCCGTATGTCTGAGCGAATGCTCAGGTTTGGGAAATTGGAAGAGTAACAGAAACAGCTGGAAAATCTCGGCAGGATTGGCAGCATCGGCAGAGAGAGAAACAATTAACATTCTGTGTCCAACAGCTCCGCCAAAGACTAGCATGGGCATATTGCATTGAATGGCCGCTTTTGGTGCTATGAATCTATACTGTATTAAATGCATTAAGAATCAACAGTTCTCAGATTGTGAGTTCATATTTCTACTTGCTATCTGGACTCAACCATGAGCTAGGTTTCTTATTCTATATCCTATTCGTTACCAATATTACTTACTTCCATTTCCTAATATTGCTGTCAGCTCAAAACTCTTTGGCTAATATTCTAATTTGTATCAAAATCTCATTCTGCCAACACCCCTGAGCTCACTGGCTAATATTGGCTCCTGGTCTAGCAATGCTTCAAATTTGAAATTCCCAACATTGTCTCTCCTTGGCCTCTTTAGCTCCATAAACTTCGTCCAGCCCTAAAACAGTCCCAAAATACTGCACTCCTCCAAGTCTGAGTGCATCTCTAATTTCCATCACTTCTTCCACCACTCGCGCCATGCCTTCAGTTATCTCGTCCCTTGGTGTTAGAAGTCTCTCCCTGAAGCCCTCTGTCCCTTTCACTCCTTTAAAGAGGCTCCTTAAAACTGACCTCTTTGACTAACATCTTGATCTCTTGTTCCCTTGTGTGGCTCAATGTCAAGTGGTATTTGCTAACATTCTGTGAAGTTTTACAATGAGAGGTGTTCAGAGGATGGGTATTGTGGTAGCTGTTTATCAATGCATGGAGCATTTATAAGGAGTTCAGTAGTTAATGTGGAGAGTTTCTCACATTGTATTTGAAACTCCAGAGAAGGAAAGGATGGGTGTTTTTGAAAAAGCCAAGAGCGTGAAGCGGCCAAAGAGGCTGGTAGCTCATTAATGGGGGATGACCAGGACAGCAGATGGGTCTGCGTGGGGAGCGCTGTTGGAATTAACAACTCCGATGACCCCAGGTGAGCTCATCGTGAGCTGGGCAGCAGCTTTCAGCTCAACCCCACCATTATCTTGCAGGGAAGAGAAAGAGAAAGGAGTGATTTGAAAAGTCAAAGTGCCCAGATGGCTAGTTTGGAGTTAATCAGCCAAACAACAGCAGGCAGTGAGAATCAGTTCGCTCCGAAATATTAGCAACCCTGAGGCATATCAGTCTCCACAGGAGAAAGGATAAACACAAGGTGCAAATACCGCAAGGAATGTAGCAGGAAAGTTTGCCGCGAGGAATGCTGGACACTCTTAAAGCCTGCCTTTTGCCTCAGAGGGAATCGTAATCTCACACAGTTAAACTGTCTGTGAGTTTCAAACATCCCCTCTATCTCTGGGGGAGCTATGTAAGATGAATGTGCCCTCACCCTTTCAGAAGTCCAACCTCATGATTAATTTTATTCCTCTTGAATATTAAAGTTATAGATTCAGGGGAAACTTGAGATAGATTCCAAGATTTGGAACATGGGATATAACCGAAGACAAAATTGGAATCTATCCTCAAGTTTCCCCTAAATCTATAACTGCTAATATTCAAGAGGAGTAAAATTAATCATGAGGTTGGAGTCTATAACATATATTAGTGGGGGATCAGTAAGAGGTCTCTATTACACTCAGGTTTTTTTTAAATTTCGCAGCCAATCAAAAGCTCAGAAACTGAGACAAATTATTTTGTGAGGAAGCATACTCGATGTCACTGCAAACAATTTATTAAAGTAAGCATTTGTTTGTTTTTTTTAATTGTGAAGTCGGTATGACAGGATGTTACAAAAAAAAACAAATGACAAAGAGGTGAATCAATGTGCTTCTGGTTCCTGAGACCAGGGAGACTTGCCTTCGAGGGAGTGCGACAAAGGTTCACAAAACTGATTGCTAAGCTGAGGAGAATTATGTCAAGATGATGGTGTAATAGTCGAGTTACTTGGAGCAGCAGAACTCTGTGATAAAACTCCAGAGACAGAGGCTCAATTCCCACTATGGCAAAAACCTAGAATAAAGCTGACCTCCTAGTGACTGTGTAACCATGACTGTTTTAAAAATCCAATCTCGTTCATCAATGTCCTTTAGGGGGGAACAAAGAAATTTGCCATCTTTACACTGTCTGGCCTACATGTGACTCCAGCCACCTCCAAAATAGCTTAGCAAACCATTTAATTCTCAGGATAAATGTTAGCCTAACCAGCAATACCCACATTCTTCCTATGAACTTTTAAAAATAGACACAAATCCTCTCAAATTTAAAAAAGAGAGAGGTGACTTTTTGAAATATTCCTTGAGGAGCATGACAGGACAGAAGCAGGTAAATTAATTTGTCTCGCTGGGGAATCTAAAACATGGAGGAACAACCTCAAGATAAGAGGTGGATAATTTCGGACTGAAAGTTTCTTCAGTTGAAGGATTGAGCATCTTCAGAATTCTCTGCCCAGGAATTCTGAGTGCACAGCCATTGAGTATACTCAAGGTTCTGTTTGAGGGAATTGTGGTCTCTCGGAGAATTAAACGCCATGAGAATACAACGGGAAAAGTGCAGCTGAGATCGAACATCAGCCATGATGTTGTTGAATGGTTGGAGTAGGTTCGAGAGGCCGAATGGTGTTCTGCCGTTTTGATTTCTTATATTTTTGCCTAAATATTAGAAGGAAATTAAATTTGAAGTTTGAGATTGAAAGAAGAGGAGGATAATTTTGAGACAATGGGAAAGAATATTTGAGCAACCGTCAGTGCTATGAGTGGCAATTTAAGAGGAAAATAGAGCCTATTGTTCCAGATGTTTGGAGGTTATGCAATGCAGCACACTCCAGAGTTAGATCAGACAGTAATTGAAGAGCAAAGGTCAAAGATTAACAAATTGTAAAACATCTAAGGAGATTATGAACTAGTGAGCAAACACTGATTTTGTACTTATGTGCAATAACCAGCAACTTTGATGTTTTAAGAGGATAGCAGATATCAAACATAACCAATGGCTGTTTTAGACTGTAGCATGGAGAGAGCAAAGACACCAGGAAAGTTATAATAGAGATGCGAGGAGGCAGTGGTTAGAGACGGTAGATGGACAATCTATCCAATGATAATGTTGACCAGAGAAAAAGTTAGAAGGTGCTGTTTTATGTGCTGTGTCTGAGATGGATAAACATTTCACAGAGTGTAAAGGCAAAACAAAGTGTTTGGTGTCAAAAGCCCCTCGGGAGCTGGTGTAGATGTCAGCCTACCTTTGTAGGTGACAGCTCAACTGTATTTCCTCACACCGATAGAGGAGACAGTTAGCTGTGGCTCCATTGCCTATGTGGGCCACATTGTCCTGCAAGAGAGATTGAACTGGATCAGTGAGCGTGATACTAAGCACTTGGGGGTGTGGTGGCTGCAGTTGAATAGCTGGCAAGCTGTGGGACATGAATGTGCCAAGTGTGCGAGGGCAAAGTGAGGTAATGTTTGTGTGAGGTTTGCATCATGATTGATAGAGATTGTTGGTACAGGCACAATTATGCCAGTGAGCAGGTTAAAATGGGTGACAAAATGACTAAAAGTTGAAGTATTTTTACCATGAAACTAAATTAAACATCAGCCCTGGGTCATCGTGAAATTATTTTGCATCAGGGAGAAAATGGAAGGCTTGATCTGCTATTGTTGGATGTATAAGCATCTGTGGAATGCGTTCCCTACAGATCAATAGAATCTGGTCTCCTGTTGCAAAATGCTTAATCTCTGCGCACTGCCTGATCTCTTAATTACACTTTAAAAGCATTCAATCCATTCATCTTCAGGAACATTGTGTTTTGGCACTGCATTCTTTTTTTCCTGTTTTTTGTTAATGACAAATATGCATTCAATTTCTGTCCAGGTTTTCTGCAATCTATTTGTATTTAATTAAGAATTCATTGAGTGATTCTTTGAGTCAGTATCGACTAGGGTCAATCACGCACACCCTGACCACGTAACCTTCCTACCATTGGACAGCTGTCATCTGAATTATTGAACTGCTCTACCTGCAATTTAAATTGAAACCTCACCAGCAGAAACAATGTCAGGCCTGATTGGAACTTTATACACATGGTTGGGTTTTGTATGAGTTAAAATCAGACCTGGTACTTCAGTGAGAAATTGATCAATCTATGGATAAGGGCCCGACAGAGACAATGGAAGAAAATGCTACTGATTCATCCAAATGTGGATTTCTTCCAGAAAATTAGCTTTAGTGATGCAGTGTGGCATTACTTTAAGAAATGACATGCAGTGGGTGCAGGGAGGATCAGGTGATCTATGGATTACAATTTCCCTTTCCATTATGGACTGGAAGCGATTATAATTAAAGATTTTCACCCTCACATTTCTAGACAGCAATGGAATCTGATCAAGCTGATTGTCTCAGGGCAGTTTATTCCTGATGATGTAGCAGTTGCACTTTTTGATAAGCCTCGACTTTGCAGAGAGGTGCAGCTGAGTGGGGATGGTGGTGGTGTGGAGATGGTGGGTGAGGGAGGGAACCATCCATTCATTATATTCATCAGAACTTCACTCAACGGTTTGAATTGGTGTTGGGTGGAACTAAATGTACAACCCCATGAGCTAGTGCTAGTTGGAGGGTTAATGTTGAAGTTAATAGGGCTGATAATTTGACATGTGGAAATTAAGTGGGTTTGTCAACACCAGCGGTTCCATCTTTTAATAAGCAGTTATACCAAACCTTGTCTTTCCATTCACATGGATACACAGGAGTCCATGTTGTTCTTTAAAAGCTGATTGAGCGAGAACAGCAGAGGGATATGGGATTGCAGGCACATAAATTACTAAAAGTGATGACACACTTTAAGAATATTTTTTAAAAACTCACTCACGTTTAATTGTAGATAGACTGAACTGAATGAGAGCGATGTTATATTAAACCATTACATAACTTTGATTAGATTTCTTTCACAGGACCATGTACAGGGTCTCCAAATCACAAAACAGACATAAAAGAACAAGAGTCAATGAAAAATATTTACAAGAATAGTTCCAAAATTGGCATTATTATTCTGATAAGGAAAGATTAAACAGGCTATGATTGAGGCAGTCTACATGGATTAAATCTAGATTCAGTCCTCCATGTTGATGTCTCAGGTATGCTGCCTACCATAAGGTTTCAGTGTTCCAGAGGCTGCTCACTTAGACTAGACAATCACTAGCGAACTTTGAGGTGAAACTTTCAAATAATACCAAGATGGACAGCAAGATCTTCTTTAAATATATAAAAAGGAAGAGAGAGAGAGAGAGCCCAAAGTTAACATAGCCCCCTTATAGAGGAGCAAATAATAGGAAACCAGGAGATGGCAGAGGAGTTGGATAAGTACTTTGCATCTGTCTTTACAGTAGAAGACATTAGTACCGTCCTAAAATCAGAAATAGTCAAGGAACAAAAGGAGGAAAGGAAATAAATAAAATAGCGATCATGAGAGAACCTGATGAGATAAATCCCCTGGCCTGGATAGGATATTAAAATAAATACCTACAGAGATAGTGGATGGGCTATTCATAATCTTCCCAAGTATCATTAGCTTCTAGAAAGCTCCAAGAAGATTGTAAATCTGTTAACATAATACCCTTATTGAAAAGGGAAGGAGACAAAACAAAAGCTAACTATTGGCCAGTTGGCTTAACATTGATTATTGGGAATTATGTTAGCGTCAGTTGTAAATGATATAATAACAGAGCATTTAGTATTACTTAAGATGATTGAGCAGAGTCAGAAAGGATTTACAAAAGGCATATGACGCCTGACAAATTTATTGAATTTTTGGAGGATGTAACAAGGATAGATAAAGGGGAAGTAGTGGATGTAGTTTATTTGGATTTTCAGAAGTTACTTGTTAAGGTGGTACATGTTAGGATACTTAGTTAGAACCCATGGTGTTGGAGGTGGTATATTAGCATGGATAGAGGATTAGATAACTAACAGATGACAGAGAATTGCAACAAGATGGTGCACTTTCAGGATAGCAGCCTGTAACTAGGGGTGTGCCGCAGTGTTCAGTACTGGGGCCATAATATTTACAGCTGTTTACATGCCATCATGCACAATATTGATTTTGCATTAAAACTCTCTTTTCTGTTCTCTTTCGACACTTCTCAGACCCGGGATAACATGTGACTGCTGATGTCAGAGTTGCATCATCATCTCGTGAATGTATGCATTCAATCAGGCTAAAGGCTTTGGGCTCTTTTAATTAAAAGTGAAGTCGAAGGGATGACCTGGTTGTGGTCTCTAAGATTATGAAAGAATTTCATTGGGGTGAAATTAGATTAGATTACATACAGTGTGGAAACAGGCCCTTCGGCCCAACAAGTCCACACCGCCCCGCCGAAGCGCAACCCACCCATACCCCTACATTTACCCCTTACCTAACACTACGGGCAATTTAGCATGGCCAATTCACCTGACCTGCACATCTTTGGACTGTGGGAGGAAACCGGAGCACCCGGAGGAAACCCACGCAGACACGGGGAGAACGTGCAAACTCCACACAGTCAGTCGCCTGAGGCGGGAATTGAACCCGGGTCTCTGGCGCTGTGAGGCAGCAATGCTAACCACTGTGCCACCGTGCCGCCCACAGAAATAGAGAACATTTTTCCACGTGTGTGTGTGTGTGTGTGTGTGTGTCGGTGGGGTGGGGCAGTATGGAGCTATAGGTGACATTCACAGGGTAGTCCCTAGCAACTCCACCAAAAGAAGGGGTCTTGTGACAGAGTGGTAGTGTCCCTGCCTCTGAGTCAAGAGATCTGGGTTCAAGTCCCACTGCTCTCGAGGTGTTTGTTAGCACCTGATTAGGAAAATATCTAAGTCTATTGGAGTTCAGGAGAACTTTCTTCATCCAGAAACTCTGTGATACAATGTGATTGAATAGCTTTGATAAGGGAAAGCTAATAAGTATGTGGGAAAGTTATAGAAGGATATGTGAATGTAGTTTTGGAAGGGGGTTATATAAATTGTAAACATCAGAGCTAGGTAGGCCGCTTTTGAAATATTGTGTGTTGTTCTGGTCTCCCTCCTATCGGAATGATGGTGTGAAACTTAAGAGGATTCAGAAAAGATTGATAAGGATGTTGCCAGGATTGGAGGGTTTGAACTATAGGGAGAGGCTGAATACGCTGGGGCTATTTTCCCTGAAGCATCAGAAGTTGAGGGCTGACCTGATAGAGGTTTACAAAATTATGAGGGGTATGGATAGTGTAAATAGACAAGGTATTTTCCCTGGGGTGGAGGTGTCAAGAACTAGTGGGCATAGGTTAGGGTGAGAGGGGAAAGATTTAAAAGGGACTTAAGGTGCAACTTTTTCAGGCAGAGGGTGGTGTGTGTATGGAATGAGCTGCCAGAGGAAGTGGTGGAGGCTAGTACAATTCCAACACTTAAAAGGCATCTGGATGGGTATATGAACAGGAAGGGTTTAAAGGGATATGGGCCAAGTGCTGGCAA